>NC_139703.1:33538362-33778362 GCF_964188405.1 Protomyctophum parallelum | reverse complement strand
TAGGATATGTACTTTCTGTGATAAACATCATCAATATCCTCTTCGTTCACATTCTTCAGGTTTAGCGTGACACAGGTAACTATACGTCTTCTCTTCAGTTAACGTCAACAAGGTACTCTTCATTCACAATTCTTCTTATTATCCTTAGCTTCTCAAGCGTCTGTATGTGCCTCTTCTTAGCTAACATGTGATAGTGAAAGGACGTTTGTCTTACTGCGACCTTAACGTGTGGTGGTCTGCCGGCGGATACGAGGGTCCCGTCTTCTGCTACTCGTCGCCGAACCGAGTCAGGAGGGTCTCCAGGTATGCACGGTTTTCCAAGTGACACTTGTCTATGGGGGGCACACACTCCCGTGTGCGCTCTCAGCCCCACTCCTACAAGCCTGATGAAGTGGAATACAAGACAGAGTTGAGTTGCGGAACAAACAATCAAACAGAGCATTTGGATATCGTCGAGGGATCCGGTACCGAGAGGAGTGTGAACTTACCATCCAGCGCCACGCTGCCGACATACATTGTCCGAGCGTTCTTGGGTGAACCAGCCAGTGTCAGGGCTAAGTTCCACTGGCGTTTATAAAGGGCGCGGCTGACAGGTTGCGGCTGTCGCTGATTGCCAATCGGGCGGCGGCCGCATCAGCCGCAGCTGATGTAGGATCGCACTGGGATAGTAGATGGCGTCTATGACGCGTCCGTGGGCGGAGCGCGTCGGCGAGGCCGGCGTTTGTCTGGTTGTCATAGTAACGCGCCCATTATTCTGGTGGTATTGTAGCGAGACTCCACAGTATAAATAAAAGTGCCTTTACACAACAGTTCCGTGAGTGTTGAGTGAACCCATGACCTCTGCTCTAGCAACACCCTCAGACCAAAATGTCTACGTTATACACAATACAGTGTGTCATAAATCTCTCAAAACGAATTCAGTAATCCGCAGCTCTGAATGGATCTGTATCGAATTGGATTTTGTAGCTATACGACTGAGGATAGTGAGCCCAGTAAGACGGATCATCAGACCAGACGCTCCTGCACAAAGCAGGCTACTAAAGAGGCCCGTCAATATCAGGGAAAAGTGGGGTCTTCCTGCTGGTGTTGACATTTGGCCAGTTAGAGAATTCACCATTCCACTGGCTTGTGGAAAACAATATTGACAGCAGTCGTATTTTTGTTTTCTGTGGCTGTGTCTGTGTGTGACAATGCCTCTGTCTGTAGCGGTAGGGGAGAGGATGTATTTTTTTACTCAGAGATCCGTTTATCTACACATGTAATATTTTCAGGCAACGGACTTGCACATGTCTGCTACCATAAACCACTTCAAGTTTTTTTTGTTGATAAAACAGTTCGGGAGTTATTAAACCGAACGTGGACGCTGTTCCAGTGTTACATTTGCTGCGCATATCGGATTAATTGTAACGGCATGCATGATAAATGTAACAACGCTAAAAAACACCATTAAACATATCGTTTTCAGCTTAAAGCAATTATATTTAATTGAAGCAACTCCTTAGCATTGTTTTCATACCATGGATGTGATAGAAAGACAATGTATCAAACATAAGGGAAATATTAAATAGTATCGGGTGTACCAGTTTGGGCGTTTGAGTCAGTTCAATGGGAAAATACATTGATTAAACAAACGTTTGATTGATTGAGTTGTACAATGTTATAATAATACAACCCTAAACTAATTTTAGAATACACTCTGTAAGACAGCTGACTGAACATATAATATTGGCCAATATGTCAAATATGTAAATATGACATATGGTATTGAATGGAGCCGGCGTGTGTTACAATTGATCCACTTTTGCAAGTTGTTGTTTGGCGTTGCTTACAGACCAGAATGAACGTGCATTCGGCCTAAACACGATGCAAACCAACATCAAAGAAAAAAATTGTAGCACACATATACTCCAGGTGTAAAACTTTACGCTTAAAAAAAAACAAAAAAAACATGACGCGTTACAATCGTGGCGGCTCTCCCCTACCACTGCACAGTGACAACGTGCGCTGTCCTATGTCCTTCAGAGCAGGTGGAATGTTTGTGTTGTGTCCCGTCTCCCTGACAAGGTCAAAGAGGAATAAACGGACACTTTGGGAAATCTTGGACTCCTTTCACCATGCCGTTCACTCATCTCTCCATCAGAGCTTTAAGCTCTCAAGAGAACCTGTTCCCCTTTTGTCAGATACCAGCAAAGGAAGTATGCCTACCAGTTAAGTTTAAATGAGTCAATAATCTGTGCTTTCTTCTATTTGTAAATAACTCAAAAAGCTAAAGGGACTGGTATAGTACTCCCGCTGGTTTACTGTCCCTGTAGTGTCCTACTTTGTCATTTACATGGAGGATTAGACCACAGGTCGCAGTTTACTATAAAATCGGGCAATTCCCGTCAGTCAGTCAGTCAGTCAGTCATGCTCCATAATGGTCATGCCTCGTGACATCACGTGATGTCATCAATATTAAGCCCATATATGGAGAGCCCCGATGTCATCAATATTGGCCAGCAACTCTACAGCTCACCTCAAAACTTTTGACTGATAATTACCTGTCCATTTAAACTCCAGACGGGCCTGCCCCAAAGTTATTAGTGCAGCCTGTTCTGACTATCCATATGTTGATCTGACCTCATCAAACCCTGTACACTCAAGACACGCTCCGTATATGGCCAGTACAACATTCATTCCACATGTTGATCTGACCCCCCATTCAAAAGCGCCAGCGCTCACCCAGCAGTCTGCTGTCACCCAGGTGGATGCGTGCACACGACCTAACCGAGGTCGCTTCTCGCCTTCAGGCGTCTTACTGCAGGTGTTATTCTTGTTACTTGCGCAAGCAGAGCGCGCAAGTAATAATTTCACCCGGTCTGTGTGCACCGTGCCAGCCGACCCGCCACTTGATGCGTATGCGAATAAAACAGCAAATTTGTGCCTGGTTTGCTGGGACCAGATTACATAAATGACCATATGTCTTACGTCATCATTTAGAGCTAGTCATACGTATACTATATACATAATCAGTAAAATAAAATAGCAAATTGTGCCTGATTTGCTGGGACCAGAGTACATGGTGTGTATATGTATGACTAGCTCTAAATGATGACGTAAGACATATGGTCATTTATGTAATCTGGTCCCAGCAAACCAGGCACAAATTTGCTGTTTTATTCGCATACGCATCAAGTGGCGGGTCGGCTGGCACGGTTTTTGGCGCAAAGTAACCACAGTATACCGCTAATCAACTTACAACTACATACTCTATATAGTATATGTATATGTATACGTAAATGGTAAATGGTAAATGGTGCATTTATATAGCGCCTTTATCCAAGGCGCTTTACAGAGATTGTGCATTACATTCACCCATTCATACACCGATGGCAGCGGAAACCATGCAAGGCACCAACTAGCACATCGGGAGCAATTAGGGGTTCAGTGTCTTGCTCAAGGACACTTCGACAGTAACTCTGGGGGAGCCCGGGTTTGAACTGGCAACCTTACGGTTACCATCCAGGCACTCTACCCCTGAGCCACCGCCGCCGACGTATGTCTTACGTCATCATTTAGAGCTAGTCATACGTATACTTATATACATAATCAGTAAAATAAAATAGCAAATTGTGCCTGATTTTCATCATTTATGTAATCTGGTCCCAGCAAACCAGGCACAAATCTGCTGTTTTATTTGCATACGCATCAACTTACAACTACATACTCTATATAGTATATGTATATGTATACATAGATTTAGTATTAATATCACTATAGTCCAAGATGAAATACATTTAAAACAATTGACAATTTACAATAAATAATAAAATAATTATACTGTATAACATATTTTAATTCAGTTTATATACCTTTTTTTCATCACATCAATGATTTATTTTTCTTTGAAAAACTAAAAAGGGATCTAGAATATTTCTAAATTGATAAAAGTGTATTTCTTATATAGATAGAAACTTGAACCATACTTAATAATACTAGGCGTTTACATGCATGAAGTAGATAGGTAGCAAATAGTTACACCTAATAATTAGACATTTCAAACGTTCCTTCACAGAGATACTGAGATTCCACAGTTTACAGCGGTCGAAAATACTTGCGCGCTCTGCTTGCGCACTAGTTGGCCATTTATGGCCTACTAGTGTGCAACAAGCAAGTATGCACTCGACAGAGTGCAGTTCTAGTTTATAATAGTATTTGGAGATTTTCTCCTGTAATCTGCTTCACTATAGTGACAAGTTGGAGGTGTCTATAACTATGATTTGTATGCTTAAGCACAATGCAGGGAAGTGGACCATTTTCAGGTCATAGATCAGCAGAAAAGAAAGGCTTGAAGTCTCTCCATAAGTTTTGTAACTGTTTTATCTCTACCCTGCAGCTCCATGTTGAGTTGGAAAACAAACAGGAAAATGCAAACTGAAGTGGAAAACTTGTCATTCTCCATTATAGACAAAAAAGTATGTTTTCTTTTCCTGCTTTGAATTTTAGAGAAACGCCAGGATCTCATGCCTGAGTTCACAAAATTGTTTCAATATGTTTCCTTTGCTAAGCCATTGTGACTGAGCAAATCCTAACAATTTAAGCTCAATATTATTCAGCTGATATGTCAGCTCAATAATAACAACTGTCAGAAAAGGTGGTTCTAAGCTGGAGGTAGAATATACAAAGTTTATAATTGCTACGACAGAATCTGGCTTTGGTGGATAAGGCAGAATCGGAAATCGGAATCAACTATATTCGTCATATCACTGGTTTACAGATGTAAAGAAGTGGAAGACATTTTATTTGCATAAGCAAGGGAGGCAGGGGGAGGGAGAGCCGAAGGAAAAAAACCCATTAAATAAGCATGTCAAAGAATTCATAGAAAAAGATGAGGTTAAGCATAAGGTGTGAAAGTGATAACACATTGGTAGGTCCACGTAGCAGCAGGTATGTGCCTGATTAGGTACAAACAAATAAACAAATAAATAAAATCGACATGGCAGGTCCACAGGGGAAGTGAAGTCTGCACCGAGGAACAGATCCACATGAGGGGAGAAAAACATACAAATTAAACAGTCCATCTAAAGTAAAAAAGGTTCCATTTGATACTATGGTATAGGCCTGGCTGGGGTCATAGTAGAGGTCTGGATGATATTGGTAAGCTTTGACTACACCCTGCTCACTCAGCTCTGTAGGTTATTGTGTTTGCAGGGGGTGCAGTTTCCAATGTAGCGATCTGGGCGCTATATGGGCTCTAATACAAAACTAAGGTTGAGGTCAAAAAACCAAACCACACCAAAGGGTCGGGTCGGGACAAAACGTTTTTTTAAGGTCAACCACACCAATACAACTCCTTGCAACTCAATGAGTTACATGGTGTGGTTTACCTTTAAAAAACGTTTTGTCCTGACCCGACCATTTGGTGTGTTTGGGCTGTTGTTAATGGCTGCCATAGACTAGCAGTACGTGTGGCCAAGATCGGGCCATCAGATGACAGTTCAGGTGTTTAATTAAAGGGGCTCCTCCATGAATTTAAAATCAAATGTATTATTGTAGTATATGGGAACCCCAATACACATATATCGTGTAGCCTATATCATGTGGAACCGGTAAGATGGTAACTCCAGACAGCCTGAGCAAGGCTAGAAATCACCCCTTCTCCCTACCCCTGGTGAGATAAGGCTATACTGTGCGTTGCACATACAGTACACATTCGCATACATGCACATACTGTACAAGCACACACATACACATTTCACTACTACACGCACCCCAAGGAACCGAATCAGCAGAACTGCCTTTTACCTTGTGCATCTCAAGTGGGTATAGGCACTTGTATATATGCTGTCATGTCTTGTCAGTTCTTTACCTTCAGAGGATCTACTGCTGTTGGTTCGACTCCTGGCTAGCTCGCCAGATTTGTAGTCTCGTGGATGTTGATAATATAGGAGTAGACCAAGCAATTAATTGGGAAGAGAGAGTCCAAGGCGTCGTCCTTATTTCGAATGTAGTGTTTATTAAAGGACAATCAAAGTTAGACCAATCATGACCAACAGCAGTAGATCCTCTGAACTTAAGGTAAAGAACTGACAAGACATGACAGCATATATACAAGTGCCTATGCCCACACATGAGATGCACGAGGTAAAAGGCAGTTCTGCTGATTCGGTTCCTTGGGGTGCGTGTAGTAGTGAAATGTGTATGTGTGTGTGCTTGTATGTGCATGTATGCGAATGTGCGTGCTTGTATGTGCATGTATGCACATGTATAAATTATGTGCGTGCTTGTATGTGCATGTAGTACTGTGTGTGTGTGTGTGTGTGTGTGTGTGTGTGTGTGTGTGTGTGTGTCGAGATAAACCTGTGTACTGTATGTGTGCTGTCTTGTTTGTCCACTGTATGTCAGGTGTCATGTGTATAGTCATGAAATATACCATATGTATGCAGGTGTTATGTATGGAGTCATGAGACATACTACATGTATATTAATCTTCACGATGCAAATACAGCAATAATTGACAATGACAAAGTAAAATAGAATCTCACAAGAGCTCTGCAGCTGATCAATCAGCATTGATGTTTTCTGGAGCCCCGGAATAGTTTCGCGTTTTAGCTGTATATTATATTGAACCGAGCCGTTTTTTGTAACCTATAGCCTACAAAATGGGACGACCGGGGTTCATCTATTTCTTTACACTCCCGAAGTTAACACTGCATTGGAGGTGTCCCTGTTTGTATAGCGATAGGTTGACAAGTAAAATATCCTGCATTGATTGTTTTATGCTGCATTTCATTCATACACTATAGTAGTCTAAACACACAATTATCACCTACTGATTTAGCAGATCTCTAAGGTGGTGGACTGGTGGTGATCATGATGATAAAAAAAAGTATTGTTACATTCGCCAATTGTCATAAATTGTGACATGTTTTTTACAACAGAATTGGCTGATTTGAGGGAAGGCCACCACCCCCTTGTTAGCAAAATTACCAAAATGCATCCCCCTTGTTAACCTGTCAACGCCCCTCTCCATCTGTGGTGGTAGATTCATTTTAGATTGGGTTTCCCTTCTGTCTGTCTAATTGAGGGTGCAACACATCCCTGATTAGCCACAATGAAAAGGGCATTCATTTTAGTCATCATAAGCATAATGGGAAAACCAGCAGTACATGTACAGTACGTGTACAGTACATGTACAGTACATGTACAGGACATGTGGGGAGGTGGGTTGAAGAATGCTGTTCTTCAGAGACCGCATGCGACAGAAATGGTGGTCTTGCAGCTACAGGTTTGGACTCAAATCCACCAGCGGTTCTAGTTACTTGCCCAAGCAGAGCGCGCAAGTAATAGTTTTCGTTTTCATATGTCGCCATTTGATGTGTACAGTATGCACCGTGCCAGCGTGTGACATAATGACTACTTGAGCTTGATATGGCAGTGGTGTCAGATTACATACATGTATACATAGGGACATTACCTTTAATCCTCCCGACACTAAAACATATCGTCATTACGTCACCATCGAAAACCAATTACACCCTGGCTTTGGGTCCTTTAATCCACATCTTTATTACGTCATCATTGAGAGCTAGTTGTACCAGTTATACCCTGACGTCATATGCTGCTACGATACTGTACATACGCATCAAACGGGGCATACGCAAAGTAACCACAGTATACCGCTAGAGGCATTTCCTTTAATCCACACGACACTGATCATATACGTCACCATCGAAAGCCGCCACTCATCCGTATTAATTACAACATTATGTAATTGAATGTTGTTAATTACGTAACGAAATAATTAATTTGAAATGCTTAAATAGAATTACCTTCATGTTCCTCCATGTTCTTCAACAGTTCTTCAACAGAAGAACAGGAAGGTAATTCATGTTCTTCTTTCACAGAGAAGCTGAGATTTGACAGTTTGTAACGGTCAACAGTACTTGCGCACTCTGCTTGCACACTAGTAGGCCATTTATGGCCTACTTGTGTGCAACAAGCAAGTAGGCACTCGACAGTACAGTTCTATAGTTTAAACTAATATTCTGAACGGACGAACGTTGGTCAGCACAGAACCTTAGATTTAGACAGTTACGCAAACTCCACTTCATGGGGCCAGTCCAATGGCGGTTGTTACTTTAAAACAGTTGTCATTTGCACACATCGTTGAAAACAATGTATTTCCAACTCCAGCTTGTCTCAGTTCAGGCTGCATGAACAGCGCTCGAGTGCTCGGTTGCCGCCCCCTCAATATCGTAACTCTTCTAGCACTGAGCACTGAAGCCCCTGTGCTAGCTTTGCTTGGCAAGATTTGCAGTTATAGTGGATCACAGGGAGGCAATCGGCTCCCTACACATCAATTCTATGCTAAATTTGTCTGCGTGTATGTGGACACAACCCTTGTTTAAGAGAAACCCCAACATCCCCAATGTTATCCAAAACACTGCAATTTACTAGGTAAATGGTACATTGGCACGCACGCATGCACGCACGCACGGACGCACGCACGCACGCACGCACGCACGCACGCACGCACACACACACACACACACACACACACACACACACACACACACACACACACACACACACACACACACACACACACACACACACACACACAGGGGATGAGCGAGGCTTTTAGGGTGATCCAAGAAATGTATATCCAAAGATGAAATTTGATTTGGCTCAATCGGGCCTCTTTAAAATCTGGGTCCCACAGGATGGGCAGAGAGGGACATATGTTCTGTTTTTCTCCAGTATCACACAATTCTGTGTCATAGTCAAGATAATCTATTTTTGGCTCACCATCACATAATGTCTGACTAAACGTCTGAAAAACATACAGTACCACAATGGCATAGCATTTTCCATCATTTACATTACCTCAAACATCACTCGCCTATAGCCTATATCCTCACAGGGGAGTCGGCTGAGCAATCATTATTATTGTTATTCTAGTCTAGTTATTAGTCTCTCAAGCCAGACTGTTGACTCACAAGTTTCAAATGCTTCTGTCATACAGTATGTGCAAAGGAAGTGCCCTCAAATGTGTTCTAATGTAAACCAAAAGGCTAGGTTGCTGCTTATCAGAAATGGAAATTCGAAAATAAAACTTAAGATATCTTAAACTATATCTTTGTGAACTGAAATGACGGACAGATGACAGCTTCAATTCTTTCTCTGCTTTTCCGGGAGTGTTATTTCAGCCTCTATTATTCGGAGATTGTGAGCGAGACTATTGAGGAACAAGCAATATATTAACTTTACAAAATGGAACGATGAAGATGCTGACCCGGGACAGCATCTTCATCGTTCCATTTTGTGAAGTTAACCAGCATGTACAGCTAAGCTAAAGCCACCAGTCACAAACATTGTCTTCACACTCTTCACACTCAAGTGTTTAATTATTTGTTCAAAGTTCAGCTCATTCAACCCCTCTTTACTTGTGTATATTATGAATAGAAATAAATGTCAAGACAGGTGTCTCATTTAAAAATTAATTAATTTACTACAGGATAGAAAAGACTTGAATGCAGCGTACCAACACCTTCCATAATGAAAAGGTTCACTGTTTTCGATGGTTCTTTGTGTCATTTATTGTAGGACCAGGGGTTTCCGGTGACCACTGCAGAAATGTGGGTGGAAGGAAGGAGGGTGGGAGGCTTGGCAGGATTTGAAGGAGAGAGAAATAGAGGAGGAGGAGAAAGGAGGAGAGAAGGGACGTGGGAGACAGAATAAATCAATGGCAAGGAAAGAGTGAAAGTAAGTAAGCAAGAGAGGGAGAGATGGAATGAAGAGAGATGATTAGATGAGCAGGGGGCAAGAAACACACAGAATGAGGGGAATAAATGGATAAATGACAGAGGGGATGGGTTGGGGGGAAAAGAGTGATGGAATGAGAGACAAAAACAGAGAGGAAAAAAGGCTCTAAAGATGAATTGGAGGAGAAGAGTGCCACTGGCTGATCCATCCCCAGGACTTAATTATTCCCTCCTTCTTTAGACGTTGTTTTATCTGCTCTATTATTCTATCCATCACTAGAAGGGATGCTTCACAGGGCGTGAGAGAACCATTCGTTCCCGGGCCTTCTTTAGAATACAGTCAACCAAGTATAGCTGAACACACACCTGACTTGGTGCACTGCAGGCCTGGCCCTTTTCATCTACATTTAGGTCCATTAAACAGCAAAATAAGAAACAATATAGTGTGTGAATTCATATTGCATTATGTCATCAAACACAGGTAGGATGTGCTAACATTTGGATGGATTAGACCTGTACGTGCCCGTCGCAGTCGGCCACCGGCCTACTTGGGAACGATGCAACTTGGGAACCTAATGATATACGTTGTCATAGCACCCGTTTTAACTGTCAGCCGGTGTCCCACATGGAGATTTGTGTATGTGCCTGTGTGCCTGTGTGTGAAGACTGCAAACTGAAAAGTGTACTTGCTACTTGGCAATCAATCCGGGCCCACTGGCAGACCCTGATTGGTTGAGCCTCAATTGGCTGAGGCAGAGGCTGGAAATTGCACAGGTGAAAGGAGTTGGCCTCATTAGGCCCACTGGGAGAGTCTGGCCCAGGTGAAAGGAGTTGGCCTCATTTGGCCCACTGCAGGCAGAGCCTGACCAGAGCCTTTTGTGGTGGTTCTGGAGAACCGTGGGTCCGTCCAACTCGACACCTGGCACTGCACTCACTGCGGGGGTACTGTGGACCGTGTGTGTTGAATGTGATGTCGGGTTGTCGAGTTACGTGCATTACAACCGTACACACACGTACGCACGCACACACGTATACGCACGTACGCAGAGACGTGGCACATTTATAGTATGATAGACAGATCCCCCGCCATGGAAACAATTTATATTTTACCCCAGTTATTGCCCTCACATTCTGATCCTCCCTATCCCTAATCATAACTCTTGCTGTAACTACAAGCCCCAGCAGCAGGTCCTGGAGCCTGTGCTGCTATACTTACACTCTGGAAATGGGAAATCATCAACTCTCGGGGCATGGTGATCTGGGGAGCATGACGATGCACTAGGATCAAGCCCCAAGGGAGTGTTATTGATGGGAATGTAAAGCTCCTGCAGGGGGGAAGAATGTCTGGGCTGGAATCCAGGCTATGGGAAGAAGAGAAGTTCAGGCTTGTCTGCATTGAGCTTAAAGGAGAATTTCTTTTTTCTGAATAAAAAATCCATGCCGAGCACTCCTCAGCTCTGTCCGCGCACAATGCTAAGTGGCTTATTTATATCGCTCAACATTTTGTCGTCATCTGCCGTCCATGATGTCTGAAATGCATTCACAGAGTTTTGTTACAGGCTGCGGTAAGAGGCCGATAGACCCGCTTCCCTGCTTAAAGCTACAGCCAGCTATTTTTTGTTTGTTGTTGGTTAATGAATAATATTATCATTAGAATTTGGTAAAGAAACAGAGGGGGAAAGAGCTACTCTGGAATTCTCATTTAGGATGGTTGGAAGTGAGCACCCTCATTTTCACCTTGACTTATTAATTTATAATAACAATAGGACATGCAAAATACCAAACATAAAACAACATCGTTTTACCGAGACCCTATAGCTTTCCAGTTAATGTTTCAATTTACAATTTACAATTTAGGCATTTAGCAGACGCTCTTAATCCAGAGCGACTTACATTTAAGCAAGAACAAAAGCATGGGAATACATCACATAAAAGCATTTATCAATATCATGAAACATGAAACATATAATGGTGCTTCCGTAGTGGCACTAACATGCTAATTTTCATAGTTTGAAACGGTATAGGCTAGTGCAGACACATCTCTATTGTTAGGTTCATATAGTATACTGCATGCTGGCAGATAGACATCTTTGAGTCTACTAAGACGACAGCATGGTGTCACAATTTGTATCTTCCTCCTCTGACCCCTTCCACTTACCATCTCCCGATGGTATGCCATGTCACATACAGCCTCAAAATCCATTTAATGCTCATCCAGCGAAACAAAAGTGGTATCCAGTGGTGACACAAAGGCACAGCATAATGTGAGAAATAATGCATGGCCACACACCAGCTGGTCTTGTGTTAACGTTGATCCTGCAGAGATTGCCTAATACAGCAGAAAGTCTTCCATGGGTGAGGCTAGCTAGGTCACCCATGCTCTAGTTATGAAGCGCCAGTGCCTTAAAGAGGATGACATTAGGGATTGAATTGACATTCTTCATTCCTCCTGAGACTCTACACAGTCCAATGAATAAACACTGCTTCTACAACTGGCAAGGCCAGATTTTGCCCCAGGCCAGTAATAATGATTGTGGTACTGAATTGTGTGTGTGCGTGCGTGTGTTGCGGCTGGCAATGGGACGTATGTTTGTGTTACTGTATGTGTTGATCTGCATGCTACTTTGTAGATTGCATAGCATATCAATAGGCTCCATCTTGTGCCATGCTTTATCCGCAAGTATTAAACATTATCCGTGAATTACTCATTTAGGAGCTTCCACTATGTGTAAACGTTATCCTGCGGCCACACAACCCACTATTCAATTTTGCCGACTGCTATATTTGCGAGTGGAGGTGTGTCCGTAGGCGTGTTGATTGTTGAACTGTTGATGCGCTTTCTCTATATTTGCTATTTTATACACACAGGCTTAGGACAACGGAAAGTGCCTCTTCAAACCACCCGTAATGCAAATCAGTTTGATAAAAGAATGCGCTCCTGAGACGGTGAGACCTGAGTTGGAGATGCCTCGGCTTGAGCCTTGACGAATGCATGTTGCAGAACATTCACAGTTCAGAGGTCTTGTTCTGTCTTAATTCTCCACAAATCTCTGATTGTAATTTCCCAAATAATCAGCAGTGTCAAATCCTTGTGCTCATTGGGTTTAATTGTCTAGCCAAAGAAGTTATTAGATTTGTGCCAAGGCGCATTGTACACGATTCCCTCGTTCAGTTTCCTCACCTCATCAAAGGGAAAATTTGTAATTGATTAAAATAATGTAAAATTCCCCATAATCAGTAACACGATAGCTGATACTTGTGTCAACCAAATGAAAGGCAATCAACGGCTAGATGGGTGTCATTTCCAATGTGATTTTGCCATAGTTCAGTGCAAGTCTGTTTAATTAATCTAATTTTCAGAAATATCGTTTTTGCTTTATACCGTTTTATAGAGAGGCAGTACACTTGCGATCTATGGGCTCTATTTTCGTTCGAGCATTCTAAAGACACTAATTGGGGATTTAGCATTGGGGAAGGGGCGTTCCCGCATGGCTATTTTGATCACCTGTTTAAATCCCTAAAACACCTCCGCTACTACTACTTGCATTATGCATAGGTGTGGTTTGGGACAATAATGAAACCAATCACCGTGTCACATGCCATTGCCTTTAAGAGATCCCTTATCCGTTGCCCGTTGTGCCCAGTGCTATATTGCTTCATAGCCTTACGGTCTATGCTCATAGCCCATGCGGAAGAGTGATGCGTTGCCTTGAAGTCTCACTTGTGCTGCACCCACCCGTGCCGTTTTTCTTCTTTTTTTCTACCGTGCACAGAACCAAGAACACTCATCTTAAGATGTTGATGAGTTGTGACTCAATGACAACTCGCTCAAATCTTGCTCATTTGTAACATTTCAAAGTGCTGTGTGATCTACGAAATCCGAGCTTTCATTTGTTATATATACGTGTAGGTCGTCTCTATGAAACGGTATCAAGCAAAAATGGAAAAAAAAATCTGGAAATCGGATTAAACCCCATTTGGGGTGATGAAACTGAATGAGCAAATGGAATCGCGCACAATGGCTGGCAGCCTGGCACAAGTCAAATAACTTCTTTGACTATAAGCACAATGGACACAAGGAAGTGACAGGCACTCACTTCTGCTGATTATAGGAACATTACAAAGAGATGCATAGAAGAACAAGGAGAGATTATTCAGATGAAGCATGCAGCCTGACTCCGGACATCTCCATTGCAGGCGCACGGTGTGCACTGCTCTATACCAAACTAATTTGACATATGGCTTACGGGTGCTTTTAAACTCCACTATGCGCCTTCCCAAATGTGTGTGACCAAAATAGAAATGTAGGGGAAAGCGTGCCAACACGCCCATGACCACACCTCTATAGGCGCAAATACCGGTGTCGGCATAATAGACAGCGGGTGTGTGGAGGTGCGGTCAGCACAACTTGGCTTTGGCCACACACTAAACAACCCTCTGTATCTAATATAAATGTCCCAAGAGAGCACACGTTGCTCTTCCTTAAGGCTCACTCCAGGGCAATCAATTGATTATGGATAATGGATATCTTAAAGGCAATGGCACCAATGGCATAAGATAGCCAATATAGTGTGGGAACACAATCCCCACACAATCACACAATCCCCAAATTTAGGAAACAGTGCCTCTGGCCCTGACCCAAGATGGAGCCCCAATGTGTTTACATCAATAAACACATAATGTGCAATCTCATTCCATCACTCTTTTTCTCCCAACCCATCCCCTCTGACATTTATCTATTTATTATTTATTCCTCTTCTCTCTCTCTCTCTCTCTCTCTCTCTCTCTCTCTCTCTCTCTTCCTCTGGAGTGGGATGAACAAAAGCAGGAGATCAAAAACAAGGACAAAATGATTTAAACTTAAATCAATGAGTACAAATGTATAAAAAACTTTAAAAGATCAATGATCGACCCATGAGAGCTGAGTCTGACCTCTCAAACACATACTATCTTGAGTCTATCCCGTGACCAGCCTCCCTGTAACAAGCACCCTCATTCCAGGTCGTACCCAGGGGAGAGGACTACCAATGATGGCTGACAGCGAGCCCAATTCAGAGAAACAAATTAGATCATGTCAGACTTCAAAGACAGCCTTATTAGTAGCTTAGTGTGGGCCAGGACATTCAGCGTGCCTTGTCAGCTCTTGTGAGCAGAGGTCTCCTGCAAACCTCTCTCGTTTGTAATTACTGTGTCTGATATAACTGTGTCCCCCTGGATGACATCAAAGCCCCAAAATATGTATACAACTGTAGCAGGACAAATACAAGGGTTGAAGCTGTGACCAAAACAATATTTGTACAGTTCCCGTTTTCACTGCATGCAATGAATTTGCAAACTGCATTCATACTTTATGTGTGGCTTATAGAGTTTATATTGCATCGATTTATCATCTGTGGCCTGTGTTGTTTTTAGGTGAACTGTACCAGACACAGTTCTTAGTAATGATGGCATTATATCATAGCATGACACAAACATTTTGTGAAGGAAATATATTGAGTTTGAGACCAAGTTTCAGAGAGTGGTGCAATGAATAAGGTATCTAATGATGGGTTAGATAGAAGGTTTAGGGCTATAGCTGGACCAATGCAACGTCAGAATAACGCACGCACTATTAGAATCTTTTTTCCCCTAGTCACAATACTGTGGTTTGCAATGGAACATTTCAGCAGAGTGGAGCTGTCCATGGTGCTGAGTAGTGCACTGCTGGACAGGCGAGCTCTGTCCATGGTACTAATCTAAACCACATGCACAAACAGCTGGTTTGTCTGTGTCCAGTAGGGGGTATGTTCATTGTATGCACACACACACACATGAGCACGCACGTACGAAAATAAAACAATATGTCCCGCCCGCCCTGCGGCCCGTGAAAACAAAACAATATGTCCCGCCCACCCCGCGACCAGCGAAAACAAAACAATATGTCCCGCCCACCCCGCGACCAGCGAAAACAAAACAATATGTCCCGCTCACCCTGTGGCCCGCGAAAACAAAACAATATGTCCCGCTCACCCTGTGGCCCGCGAAAACAAACAACGCGAAAAAACAACGCGTCGCCTGCGACACGTTGTGAGCTTATAGATCTGTTATAATTCTGTGTGTGCAGCGCACTGTGCACGCCTGCACAGCACCGCACTCAATTAAGAAAGATTGGGTACATGCTGCCCCGCCCGCCGCCAATAATTGCGCTGAAAACCTTGACCCGTCCGCCCGCCCCGCGGGAAAACCCGCGGGACCTGCAGGTAACGGGCCGACCCGCGCATCACTAGTGGTTTGCAATGCTAAATTTCAGCATAGTGGAGCTGTCCATGGTGCTGAGTAGTGCACTGCTGGACAGGCGAGCTCTGTCCATGGTTCTAATCTAAACCACATGCACCGTGAGCTGTCCTTGGTGCTGACAGGTGAACTACAGCTCCCTTACATGCAGGAATTGCGTGTCTCGATTCCTGGTACGACGGTCGTTTTTCCAATCCTCATTTCAACATTGAATGTAGTAAATACAGGGTAGACTGTTTGCACCGTAACACAGACAGTTGTGGCCAATCATCAAGTCCATATTGCAATAACAAACTGCAGTCATAGAGAATAGGACGCATTATCCCTGCATTATCCCTGCATTTAATCATGCCTGTATTATGAAATCATACAGAATAGACACATTAGAGATGGATGACAGATAACCCTGCATTCAATCATGCCTGTGTTATAAGTCACACGAATGATGCATGATGGGAAATATGTATAATGGTTACTAATGAAGCCGTTTCCACTACTAAGAGACTTGATATGTCATTTGTTAAACATTTCTACAAGACGTATACCTACTGTATCTACTTATCTATTCATATTCTCTCTGGCCTGCAAGCTGTTCCAGTTAAATTATTTAATATACAGAACTCTTGGAAACGGTAAACAGGGAAACCACTCGATCTGTGTCAGTTATTCCTGTACCATAAAATTGAATTTTGAAACGTTTTCTTTGGGGATTAACGTTAAGATGAAGTAGGTTACGGTACACATTTAATACAGGCAGTCAGCCAAGCTGAGTTTGAATACTATTGGTCTACTCAAAGAAAAATGAGTATATTGGTGGCTTAATGGATTCTCCTCCCACAAAACAACCTGAGTTTTAATCCTCTTACAGCTACATCTGCACATTTGAAGTCACATTTGACAAGATTAAGTTCAGCTTATAATGCTCCTGCTTTGCTGTTGAGCTGCATGTTTGACTCTTGGTCACAGAATCTGTTATTATAGTCTTAATTCCAAAGATAAACTGAGCCTATCTGATCTGTTCAGACAGGCGGGCGGGCGGGCGGGCGGCTGGGGTCCGGGCAGACAGACAGACATGGACCAGCAGGGGTGTTTCCATGTTCACAAATGTGTTGTCCCCAATACTTTTATTTTGAAGGATTCCCTGCCCAAACGTCAGGTCTCAGCCTTTTATTTTGAAGGGTTTCCTGTCACAGGAACACAGGAATTAAATCAAGTTCACCTGTGTTGCTGAAGCCCAGCATGGACTGCAGCAGTAGAATGAACTGCCTCTGTGGTTGAGGAGCGAGGACCTCATCACTATGGGACCAGTAAAGAAAGTGTTTGTCTGATACAAACATGGATGGTCAAGCGCTGATAGCTGGACGGGGAACAAAGTGAATATAGATTATTGATTGTATGATTCATTGTTATGTTTTTTTTTCTCAGTACCTACATTGGGTTCTGAAATATAAGGTCAAACTCATCATTCGAACGGACGGACGGACAGACGGCCTACAGCAGATTTGCCACGTTCGTTGAATCCATACAAAGCTTTAAGTATAGCACATATTGTGACTATAAGCTCACAACATGTCATGTTGTGAACTTATAGTCGGCTATTTTTGGCGAAGAGGTTTGTTATGAGGCGGGGAAAGGAGCGGATAGGCCCTGGGGGACACAGGCCAACTAAGTGGTTACAGCCTGTAAGAGCAAAACTATGTTTAAAACCATCATCCATATTAAAAACTCCATATGAAGACGTAGCTGAGGGAGAGGAATATGGGAGGTAAAAGAGAATTATGAGTTAAAATAAGGGGTCATTAAAGCTAGCAGAGAGGGGAAATAAATTGGATCTGGTAAATGAGGCATGGATAGGTTTGAGTTGTTGGGGCGTTGGGGGAATTATAGACCCACAGAACAAGAGCTGAGGCACGCATGGAGCTAGATAATAATAGTCTAAGTGACTGGTTCTCAATCTATGGTTCATGTACCACGGTGAGGGCCCCTCTCATGGTACACGGACAACTCCCAAATATTTCAATATTAAACTAAATATTAAATCAAATGTATTTAAAAACATAATAATGTATGTGTGACCTGAAGTAGTCAATTTAGTAAAGCACTGGAAGCTTTGTATCGTGCCAGCCTCTGCCGTCTGTATGGTGAAAGCCAGTAAGCCACGCATAATTAGGTCCACTAGCCTAATAGTCAAAGAGGCTTCATGAAAACTAAACGGCACATAAGCAGGCTCGATGCTGAGCCAACCAGGCAGACACAACATTCTCATTAAGCCCAATTTATACTTTGTTTAACAACAGAATCAGCCTTTAGGCTAGTTCATTGAGACACTTCAGCTCAAATTGACCATGAACCATTTATTGCAAAGCTATTGCATGTTAGTATGGCGGTGTGGCTCTGCTCATGTGATATCAGATAATCTGCGTACCGAGACACAGGTCTGATATCACATTTGATATCTGATTATCTGTGCACTGAGACACAGCTCTGATATCAACGACCCCTCAGAGCAGAGCCAAAGATACAATAATCCATAAACAACATTACACAGTAATAACACATCAACACATGATTCAACACAATAGCAAACAATACAATAATATCGTAGATTTGTGTAGATTCTTTGCAAAATGCACATAATGATTTGCATAGTTTAGTGCCAAATAGACATTAGGTCTACCTAATTTAAAGTACACAAATACTACAGAACTGAGAGGCAATGTGCTTGGCAACACACAGGTAGGGGTGCATTTCACCCTTTGCCAGTGATTTGAGAATTGCATAATTTTTCCCTTTTTATACGGGTTTAATGGCTGTAAAAGCTGTGCAGGTAACATGAGGTGAGCTGTTATTCGCGTGAGCAAGTGTGGACTTCCAGCTGGTCTAGTCCTTGATGGCTGGCACCTCTGCAGCATAATATAGGCAGATGATACGAGATGTAGCATCACAAAAGATGCACTGCATTTGCCTTCATGTTTTCTTAATGTGCACAGCAGCACAATCACCTACTGTATGCGGCCATTTAAAAGCCACTATGACTTATCTGTTGACAGAAAACTGTTGATACAGGGGGTGTATCCCTATAACAGAAGGATCATTCATATTTTCAATCTGCAAGGTGTCTCTGCCTGGCAAGCCAAATCTGTCAGAAGGCTTTGTTAGGGGACCTTGCCATCAGGAAATGGTTTCTCTGAGGAATGAGTCTGAAAACCACACCAGCTTCATTTATGCCAGACCTTGAGGATTTCAGCTATATAAGACTTGCCTGTGTGTGTGTGTGTGTGTGTGTGTGTGTGTGTGTGTGCGTGCATGCGTGCGAGACTGAGTCATGACTCAGTCTTAGTTTCCAAGTACATTTTTGCAATCTCAAAAAGTAGAAGTAAAGTAGTAATAAGACAATGTTTATTAACTTTATAATTAACATCACAAATCAGTTTGAGTATCCATTAAAACCCACAGCTTGTTATAGCAACAATATAAAATAGCCAGAAGAAATAACAGACATTTTTAATAAAACCCCAAGTACAGGTAAATAGTTAGACCAAAAGAAAACCAAAGTGAATTTGCTACAGAGCCAACTACAGAGCCAACCTCTAAGACTAGAACAACACATAAAGAAGAACTTGGAGAAAAGAAGAAGAAGAATACTACTATTGGTCGGCTGCATCAATTAGCTCCCTCAGACAGCATGCACAGGACTCTATTGGTCAGCTGCATCAATTAGCTCCCTCAGACAGCATGCACAGGACTCTATTGCTCAGCTGCACCAATTAGCTCCCTCAGACAGCATGCACAGGACTCTATTGCTCAGCTGCATCAATTAGCTCCCTCAGACAGCATGCACAGGACTCTATTGCTCAGCTGCATCAATTAGCTCCCTCAGACAGCATGCACAGGACTCTATATTTGGGGGAAGACTAACAAAAGAAAAACACATGGATTATTAAACATGGTATAAGCAACAAATAAAATAAAATAAAGGATACTATACAGTAACATCAAGACTATTGAGCACCGCAGTCCCGCCCCCTTTCAGAACGAGGGAAGCAGAAGAGAAAACCCAATTATTTTCCCTGTACAAATAATTAGAAAGCAGAAAAACTGTAAAAAAGGTGTTGTACACTGCTCTTTTTTTTCTTTCTAATTATTTGTTCGGCCCAAACAAATGTGCTTATTGTCATGATTTGTGAACTCGGCTGTTGGCTTTGTCCGAGGCTTACAGGTCTTTAAATAAATATGTTTAGAAGGTAACGTCTATGAAAAAAATGGGGAATTCCCTTCTGGTGCCCTCGCAGGGGGTGGGACTGCGACGCACTATATCAACAGAGCTGAGATGTAGGGAAGGGAATAAACATTTAGTACACTATATGGTGCAAATGCACATGTTGTAACTTGTTTGTTTACCTATATATATATTATATATATATATATATATATATATATATATATATATATATATATATATATAGGTCTATTCATTTTGTATTCATCCTCAGGACCCCAAATCACACCTTGGAAAGCATGAGTGTCTATTTCAAACAAAGTGTTTTTTGACTGGGGGGGTCATATTTTGACAGCAGGAATTGCCAGTATTAGGATGTATTAGGATGTTGATATTCATTCATCAGCCAACACTCCCCACTGACAGGTAGTACCCCCCCCCCCCCTTCAGAGAGGACGTATAGGGCCTTAGTCCTACTCCTCCTCCCAGCCAACACTCCCCACTGACAGGTACAGTATATATATACTGTATGTGTGCTTTGTTTTGTTGTTGATGCTGTGCAGTATAGTTTTTGTATTTGTTCAAGATAATGAAGATCACATCAAATCATAAGTTGCCATTTCCTCTCGCCATATAAGTCAACCTGAGTTATCATAACAGGGCATATAGCTACAGATCCAGACAGTAAACAACAATCTGTTGCTCAACCTGGTGCAGAAATAAATCATTACCTTTGAACACATGTGGCAACACCCAAGTCACAAACACGCCACTGGGAACAACACGCCTAATGTTCGGTAGACGGCAGGACATTTATATAATAAACACTGTTTACAACTGCGGAAGTAGATAGTGCACCCAGCCCTTAAGATTCAACTCTGAACGGCTACAATCTGACAGAAGGTCAGAAACATATTTGATATATATAAATGGAAACCCCTTGTTACTCTACCATGAATTCATTTAAGCCATATACAACAACAAGGGCCAAAACAAAAATACATTTAAAAAACATAAACCTATTATGGCAAAAATAAACATACTCTCATGGAATGTACAGGGAATAAATAATAGTATCAAGTATAGCAGCTGTCTCGAATATTTGGATAGGAAAAGGATCGATATAGCTTTACTCCAAGAAACTCACATAATGGCACAATATTTGGATAAATTAGAAAATAATAAATATCTGGTCATAGCTTCCTCATCTGCCGCCAATAAAACAAAAGGAGTAATAATTCTAATATCTACAAAAATAAGATTTGATATTATCAAGAAAGGAAATGACTCAGCTGGAAGAATTACCTATGTCAAAGGTATTCTCTGTGACAAAGAGGTCCTGCTGTTATCAGTATATGCCCCTAATACCCATGACTCTGCTTTCTACGCCCAAGTAACAAATATTTTACAAGAGTATTCAGACTGTGGGATCATTTTTGGTGCTGATATGAACGCAGTGTTATCACCAGACTTGGATAAATCAGGTGCAAATACAAGCAACCCATTCACAACTGCATTTAATAATCAGGTATCTAATCACTCACTGATCGACATTTGGAGACATTATAATCCAAGTGTAAAGCAATATACCTTTTTTTCGAATAGACATAAAACACACACAAGAATTGATTACATATTAATATCCCCTAATATTCTTCGTTGTGTTAAAAAGGCAGACATCTCTAACATGTCGCTATCTGATCACCATGCAAATCGGTGTCTACTCATATTTGAAAATTTCCCAAAACGTGCTACAAGATGGAAATTTAATTTAACGTTATTGCAGGATTCCTCGTTATGTGAGCAATTTAGATCGGACTTCACTTTTTTCATTAATATTAATAAAAACAGTGTCACAGATGTGAGATTCTTATGGGATGCAACTAAAGGGTTTATCCGCAATAATTCAATATCATTTGCCTCTGCACGTAACAAAGTTCATCTCCAAGAAATATCCACTCTGGAAAATAGACAAGCATTATTAACTGCATTGCAACAAAATAACTATGACCAAGTGAGGGAAAGGGAGCTCTCTAAAGTGAAGTCCGAACTAAATGCCTTATTGGCACAAAAAGCAGAGTTTTTAGCTCACAGAACGAGACAAACTGAGTACTTGAATGGAAATAATCCAAGTTTTCTACTGGCTAGGTCAATCCAAAATAATCAACGAAAAGCAGATATCACATCAATCAAAAATAAAGAGAGAATGATTGTAAACGACCCGAATGAAATAAATCAGGAATTTAAATACTTTTATCAGCAACTTTATTCTTCTGAAGCACAATTCTCAAAAGCTGATTTAGACTCCTTTTTCGAAAACTTGAATCTACCCAAATTAACAGAACAGCAAATAACCTCATTGGATTCCCCTTTTACCTTGGATGAACTATACGATGCACTTAAGGAAATGAAACAGGGGAAATCACCAGGGTTCGATGGTATTCCACCGGAGCTGTATTTGACCTTTTGGAACAAACTGGGCCCAATCCTACTTGAGATGTTTCAATTTGCCATTACGAAAGGAAGTTTTAATAGAGATATCAGTACAGCAATCATTACACTGTTACAGAAAAAGGGGAAGGATGGGAACATTTGTGCTAATTATCGCCCCCTGTCACTTCTTAATGGAGACATAAAATTATATGCCAAGGTCCTTGCTCGGCGCCTAGAGACAACACTGCCAATATTGGTTCACCCAGATCAAGCTGGATTTGTCAAACAAAGATTTGCTTCCGACAATCTAAGATGATTATTACATATTATTGACAAAGCTCCAAAAGCACCACCATGTGCGGTGTTGTCACTCGACGCCGAAAAAGCCTTTGACCGTTTGGAATGGGGTTATCTATGGCATACCATGAAAACTATGGGATTTGGAGACACATTTATAAACATGTTGAAAATATTGTACCATAATCCAACGGCCATGGTCATTACATCTAATCAGAGCTCCACATCTTTCCCTATCAGACGTGGCGTTAGGCAGGGATGTCCCGCCTCCGCACTATTATTCGCAATATCTCTTGAACCCTTAGCACAAAAAAATCGAAAATGTCAGCAAATAAAACCAATAACAGTCAATAATACGCATCATCACATTTCCTTGTATGCTGATAATCTGTTACTATTTCTTGACAACATACCACAGTCTCTACCAGCAGTTTTAAGTATTTTTAAAACATTTAGTTTTATTTCAGGCTATAAGATAAATCTGAATAAATCAACTTCCATTAAATACAGCAATAAGTAATCCCCAGTTGGATATAGAAATACCAGTGGGCTCTTGTTTCAGATATCTGGGAATAGATATATACTCATCCATTGACAAAATCGTGTCAAAAAACTACAAGAGTCTTAAGAAGGTGATAACAGATGAATTACATCGTTGGTCATATTTCCGAATTGGCAAAGACAAGGTATTATCCACAAATTATCGGATATATATAACGAATATGGTCTCAGATCCTTTCAAGAGCTCAAACAAATGTATAATCTCCCTGGTACATCTTTCTTTTTTTATTTACAGTTGCGTACTGCGATGCGCACTTATGGAGTCCCCTGGAACCAACCATTACCAGTTCATCCTTTAACGACTGTCTTGAGTGGTATAAATGTTAAAAGTGGCTTTGTTTCCGGGTTATATAATAAATTACAAGAAAAATTAAATGTTACTACAGGTATTATCACTGTATGGAACATAGATCTAAAAGATTACAATATCAGAATAAATTGGCAGAACGTATGGAATAATATTCCACTAACATCTTGTAATTATAACAATCAACTAACCCATTACAAATTTATTTTAAGATTTTATTCTACACCCAGGAAACTCTGCCAAATTAAAATACTACAAAGTCCTCTATGCTCACTATGTCCGCTAAAACCCATCGGAATATACATACACATGATGTGGGAATGCCCAGGAGTATTAGCCTTTTGGGCAAAGATACTGGTAATGAGATGGAAACCACCCCATAACCTTAGTATCCACCGTTGGAAAATATCCTACTACGACGTCTTGAGTTTGGAGGCTTCCAGTGCTCGAGCACAGGGAGCAAGGACAGATTCCATCCAAGCCCTACTCACAGCGGCACAGAAGGTTAAATCAGGACTCCGTTAGGTCGAATACTTGTACTCCTGTAAACAAAGTCTGACCCATTCTTGTTTGTCCTTTAAAACATCATTGCCACATTTTTTTGTTTTGGTTTTCATCATAATTGTCTTGTTAGAAAAAAAGAAAAAGAAACATGTATTATGTTATACGTATGCACCATTGTTGTTTCCCTCTCCTGTAATGTCTGTGCTTACCCGGGGTTCTTTTAACAGTTTGACTGCGGAAAACGATTTACCAGACTTTTAATCAACCCCCCTTCACTGCCGAGATTGTTGTATTACCTTTAGAGCATACGCTGAATTATTTGGGCTTTTAATCCGCGAAAATCCAGCAAAAAAAGCTCCCCTGGTTTGTTATGATCCGAGTGTAGCATCCACCATCTTGGTGCACCCGGAAGACGCACACAAGACTGGTCTCAATGAGGCGTTGCACCCCATTCGTTTACATTGGCCTCAATTTCCCAGAAGCCCTAGCAGCCCACAGCATGTGACGATTTCCGGTTTCTTTATCACAACAGATGCACCAACTCTCTTTCTCCGCGGCGAAGAAGAATTTTCTTTTTTTTGTTTACATTACGGCGGATTAAACACATAAAACAAAACTCGCGTATGTCCGATATGGCAGCGACATTAACCTGGAGTAATCCATTCAAAGCACGGAAACTGTTAAAAAAACAAAATAAAAAGTTGGGCACAAAAAAAGAAACGTATTTGACCCTAAACCATTCAATGCTTTATAAAATAGTATGGAAGATTTATCATCTCCAGCCCTATGTCAGAATAGACCTCGTTCAAGCCATGAGGTCTGAAGAGCAGGTTTTATTTACCCCCCCCCCCCCCCCCCCCCCCCAATTCGTGTGCACAAAGTTGTTTCTATGCACGAGGATTAGCTAGAAGAATGAACTGCTATATACTACATGGATCTGCATGTCTGCTTGTTTGTGTTCAGTGTATTAACTGTGACTCAGGGAATGTATCACAGTGATGAATCCTCAACCACAGAATAAACAAACAGACCAACAAATTATGTTTACACCAGTGGGGTGTGCCAGACTTTATGAGTCAATATCCACAGCTAATGTTCATGCCCCACACCTCTAAAATGTTCATCATACTCAGAAGGGAGTTTGGAAAGCTCAATACAAACATAAAAAGAATCTCTGGATTAATTAGAAGTCAGCACTCAAATAAACACAACAAAACAAAAAATATTTCCCGCTACAGTCATACACTTTGTCATGCGTTATAGGTGAATACTGAATTGTTTCCTAGATCGAGACATCACACAAACGCAGGGGACAAAATGGGTGCACAGAGTAGTGTATTGAAATACAAGGTCCCACAAACAGTCATTTCAGTTCCATACATTTATTCATGGCCGCAGGGAGGCATACAATCGCACATCCTATACAAAAAGCCAAAGAGATAGATATGCCCTAGGTAGAGAAAATACTTAGACACAACCAGATTGACAAACAGACAGTAAGGTCAACAGTTAAGTGCATCACAATTTGGTCTGACAGACAGACTTTAAATAATGTTTAAATAATTATGACCTGAGATGGAAATTGATTCTGACAGAAAAATCTCAGACAAACAAGTCTTTATGTATCGCCCGCCAGAATCTTAATAAGGTCAGTCTCATAATCCATTCTGCTCACTGCCGGCCACCTTAAATACCTCATCTGCGCTGACTGTTGCCTAGCAACTGCATGATTGACAAGTCAGTGTAACTTAAGTCTTTAGAGTAGAGGAGTAGTCTCAAGTCATTCCACTACTTGCGTCCACCTCCAATATTAGGAGTGTGCCAATATGTCTATCGCGATACAGTATATTGCGATACTTCCTCCCGCCATGAATTGTATCGTCCTCCCGGCAATATCGCAATATATTTAATATTGTGATACTGATTAGTTAATACTAGTAGTTATTGATTACAGCAGTGGTTCTCAAAGTGGGGTCCATTGGGGAATATATTCAAATATTTTGACAATGCTGAACAACTAATAGTTCTTTCTCTCCTCATGAGTTTCCCACACACAACGCCTATTAACAGTGACGCCGCATGTTGACGTTATCAAGTGGATGAAAAGGTTAGCGGTTTACATTATCTGCAGCCATGCACTCATTCACATCATGCCAAATTTCCCCAAACCAATTCACCCACTCACTCACCCACTCACTCACTCACTCACTCACTCTCACACACACGCACACAGTGTTATAGTGTCTTATGGTGAAAATGAACTTCGGAGCTTGTTCACACAGCAAAAAAAAATACCATCAAAGCTTTGGTGTAACCACACCCACCACAAACACGATTGATATCACTCGTGTTCCCACTCACATTGGTTTCACCACACCCATCTTCCAGCGCCATCTTTGCCTCCATGTCCTTCATCTTTGCCTCCATGTCTCAAAATAGTTGACCCCTGAAAGGGGGTGAGGGTCCGAAATATTTAAACCCCATCAATTTCTTATAGTTTGTTCTCTATAGAACCAAGATCTGGGGGGAAAAATGGCACAAAAATCCTACGGGAGCTGTTTTTGAGCGGTGCCTTCGATCCATTACGCAGATATGTGTGTCCCTACGTATGTGTGTCCCTGTGTCTGTCCGAGCACGGAAAGCTGCAACATTCTCACAAACTTGAACACTGATTTGATTGTTTTGCACCATACCGAGCGTCAATAACTTAACAAAAGACAAGTTGTGGTATGTGGTTGGTATACGTACTGCTGTAGATCATCAGGAATGCCTTAATTAGCAGTCTTGTCTTTAATTGGTTCCCTAGCCCTGGGCAGACCTGTGTGCAGCTAATTGGTTCAGCTGCAATGGTGGCAGTTTCTCCCTTCCCAACAGTAGCCAGGGTAAATGACCTGTAACACACTAAATCACTGAAGGATGCACACATATCCAACCACACACACGCGCACGCGTGCACACTGCACACACACACACGCATGCACGCAAGCACACACACACACACACACACACACACACACACACACACACACACACACACACACACAAACACACACAGGAAAACCAAGAGAAGTTCGACAGATTCGAGTCGAAATGTCAGTCACTCCCTGAGGAATAAATACATGCAGACCAGTCGAGTGGCCCAGTATTTTATTTGGGCGGTCTCTCCTGTGGTGCCCAGGTATTATTGTCTCTACATAATAGGAGAACCCCATGGTCATCCACACACAAGTCACACGTGCACTCACGCATGCATGCACACAGGTGCATTCACTCACAGACAAACGCTCTGGTGGTACACTCAACCAACTGGAAACAAAAGTGTGTCCTGCAAATGATAAAACTTTCATTAACACACACACACACACACACACACACACACACAAGCACATCTAATTTCCCTCTAATGGAGGGGGAGGGAGTGTCAAGCTGGGAAGCAATGCTGAATTCCCAACTGCGAACGGAATGCAAATCAGACTGCATAAACACCACAAATCCCTCTGCTGAAATTTAATGAATCAATTTGGATAGACTGTCTGATAGAGGCTGATTGAGGCCTCCAAACGATGCTTGCAATTACATGAATCAGTGAATTAACGAGTTAAATCCCAGTTCCATGATCATTCCATTTGATATGTGTTTTATGTTGGCCTATTTCTGTCATTAGTTAGAGTTGTTATGACTGACAATATCTTATCTTTAGATTTTTCTCATCAGATTTGAATAATTTAATCATGTGAGCTAATTTAAAATTATATATAGTCCCCTTTTATTTTTAGGGGCCAAGCCGAAGGCCCCTGTTTTTCTACCGTTTTTTCTTCTTCTGCCACCTTTTTGCAGTTCTGTGCTGTCGAAAGGGCCTTTCTGTGTGGAGTTTGCATGTTCTCCCCGTGTCCCCTAGGTAGGTACCCTCACAAAAACATGCAGTAATCCTGGTCTCTAAACTACCTCCCCCTGGCCAGCCGGGGTGCCTGATGGAGGGGAAAGGAACTGGTCAGAATAACGTGTTCCTTCCACGTGCTATGTCCGGCCAGGGAAACTCCCCCCTGTCAGGTGAAAAGAATCAGCTTGGACTCCTCATGCATAGAAGCAGGCATGAGGTCAGTCTGCTGCCCCCCCAGGTTGGCAGAGGAAGTGTAGCGCCCAGGATTACATTAGATAATTGACACTGGGTGAAAAAATGGGTTACAAAATTGTAGAAAATTTAGAAAAAACAAAAAACAACCCCTTATGCCAATCAGCGTAACAAAAAAGTGACGTCATTTATTATGGAAAGGTAACTGATCCCACTAAACCATTCTCAAAATGACAAGAAGATGGATTTGGCCAGTATACAGCAAACATCTTCAAACTATTGTAGTATAAGGACGTGCCTGGACCTTGCTCTGTTCTTATAAACCTGCCTGGTATATATCCACCATTATCAACATTTAATAGACTACACTATGTCCAATGTTCTATTTTAATTCAATCAAGCGTGTGTAGAGTGAGAGTCTTAAAGCTGAAATAACTTTTTTAATGTTCTACCCGTGATTCAAACCCTAGTTTCCATTGAGGTAAGAGCCCACATTTACAGGGGAGAAATTGTCCTTTGAGCTTCAATCAAAATATCACTAGCCAAGCATTGTTCTAAATCTCTCAATAGTCCAAGTTTTAGGTGATAAGGTCAGATGAGGTCAGTGACCTTGATCAAAATATGCACAAGATCTAAGGGTCTCCATGATGTCACATGATATCACAAGGTGTCCCTGTTATGAGGCATGACCATATATGGAGGCATGATGTGGCCATATATATTGACATTCCCATATATGGGGAAGGGCCCCTGGCGATGTCGTCTACTCGTGTCTACATATGCCCATATATGGAGATCCCTGATGATGTCACGTGATGTCACATGTCATGTGATGATGTGATTTTTTTATGTATTGCCATGTCTCCATGTGATGTGCAACAGGATGTCTGTGATTGTCCTGCGCCTGTTTTAGTTTCTTTGTCACATGTGTTTGTTGTTTGAGAGCATTTTGTCAGTTTTTCATTGTGTATGTCACTGTAAATTTTAACCTGGCTAATAAGAAGGGGAAAAATCAGTCTTATTACATTTGTTCAGCTTTGGATGTATTTCTGTTTAATTGTCAGCAATTGCCTGTCCCTATATGCCTACTCAGCTGACTGTTGTACTGCTGTAGTGCTGTACTGTACCTGTTTATCTGCCAGCCTATTGATCTGCTTGCCCACCTGTAGCATATCTGTAGCCTGCCGTTCTTGCTCCCTATATTTCCTAGTGTTTATTCAGGCTTGAGAAACCCACAGCGCATACTGTATATATTTCCCCTAATCAATATGTAAATGTGATGACATTTACAGCGGAGTTGTTTATCCAAGGGCTGGCAACTAATGAATACACAGATCAAATTCCTCTTTGTGTCTGTCTGTGCATTGAGCTTTCAAACTCAACTCTCAGTTTGATGCAAATTTTAGGGATTGGAAGCAAATGAGACAAAATGGAAATAATGTAGATGGTGAATATCAACTTGCATTACAGCCATTACCCACCCCCCACTGAAGTAAACAGCATTTGTTTGCTTGTTTGGCTGTTAGCGCACCAGACAGTTGTGTATCAATAACAGTGTACAGGGATAAAAACACTTGCACACACTACACACTTACGCACAGCAAAACATATTTACAGTTGAACTACAGATTTTGTAACGGTGACTTTGTCATTAGCTAATCCTTCAGAAATATCCAGCAATTACATTTAAAAATCTATTTGGTTTTGTCGCTTTTATTTCAAGAGGAATTATTTATGTTGTTTTTGTTTTGGCATAAAGATTCTGTGCAGGTCACATGGTTTTCTAAATAATTTGGCCTTTAGATCAATGTTAAGCAGCCTGGCCTTTCTATCATTGGGAATAACGGCACAAAAGCTGACTCAGAAATTAAAAGTGATGTTATGCACAGTGGTGTAATGGTGATTTTTCTTTTGGTACCACGGCACGTCAAACACACGAACACGCACACACGTGTAATCGCACACGCGCATGCATGTGCGCATGCACACAGCTGATAGCCTAGCCGATGTTGTTTATAGTGTATGACAGTTTTAGACACGCAAACACAAAAGTAGACTTAAATCTAGAAAAGGTGCCCCTCTGGGGACAGGTCTCCACCAGGTCAGGTGCTATAATAAGCCAATGTATGCTTTCCGTACAGCTGCAATGTTGGTGAGTTTTACGTTATTTTTCACAAATGTTAACACGTTTGTCACAAGGCATTCTCAAAACTTCACACACAAAACTGAAAACACAAAATGCTAAACCCTCCTTTTCCATGATTACTCTTTTACATCAAATCTCTTATCCCAAAATGGAACTTGTGTTTTCATTTGGTACACACAGCCATATTTTCAAATGACACACACATACTGTACCATTCATTGAGTACACAAAACTAAGCATTTGCTGCACACTACCAAGCATTTACAGCACAATGAAGTGAACATTCATAGAAATGGAAAACACATGAATGACAATGACTCTGGAGAATGACCCATTTCTCCTTTTGTAAAATAACTCCGTGTAGGCCTACTTTTTCATAGTCAAACATAAAACAGAAATATACAGATATGTAGACACACACATAGCCACATGTGCCCAAATGTGCTGACCTCATCACATTTGTCATGACGGCTATAACTTAAGCTAATTTTCCCTTATTAATTGTTCACCAAACAAAACACTCTCACTCAAGTCCCTTTCATGCTGCAGTCCAAATTGCTCACCAGACCTGAATGTTTAGAGATTTGACTTAATTTTGTGTGTTGTAGGTTGATGCTTAGAGATTTTATGTGAGAAGTGTGTGCACTGTGCAACAACTGAACATTGTGTGTAGTGTTTGGACAGCAAGGTAATGTGTATCGACAGTGTGTAAAGAAGGAAAGTCAGAGTCTAATGCAGATAAGGGAGTGTGATGTAGTGCAAATTGTTTCGAGCGTATAGGTACATGAAGTGAAGTTTGTGCAAAACTGTAATACAATTAGATAATACTGTTCTGTTTGAATGAATGGGCTGTCTATGGGAAGTTGCACCTAGGTAGCACCTTGCTGGCAAGATGGCAGACGTGTGCATATCATCAATTGTATGTCCAGCCTCTCATTCTCAAACAACTCTGCCAGGAAGTTGGCAGTCCACATACTGACAAAATCAATGGAGGGACTTTGTGTGTGGGACAGCCCACACACAAACTGTACAAATGCGTCTGGTTAGAGGAATAACACGCTAACACAAAGTTGAGAAAGGGTTGGGAGATGAGGGGTAGATCGGATGGCAGAGTAGTACAGCGGATAAAGTGATGAGTGGTTGTCAACGTGGAATGTTTTGGAGGATACCCTATTGACTTTCAGGTGTAAACTATAACTCATTGAGTTCACTGGTCAGTTGAAACTTGAAAGATAGTGGTTTGGTATGGGGTGTACACATGCACACACACACGGACACTTAAGCCCACGCACGCACGCGGGCAGAGTGCATGCCTTTTGTCCGACAGGGCATAGGTCCGATCCATTGGTCCCATCGACTACCTACCCCAAACCCTCACCCTAACCATAACCGCGAGCACGGGGCAGCACACCTAAAGCTAACCCCGAGTCGGACCAATGCGGACCAAAGTATGCCCCCCACGCACGCACGCACTCTCTCTCTCTCTCTCTCCTTTTCATTTTCGGGCCATTCACTGATCAATGTATTATCTGCAACCGCAAAATTTGCCATTTGGCTGAGCCGAAGGAACCGGGCGCAGGAGGTGGGCTGTGTGGACCCGGTGCTCATAATGACTGGACTTATAAGAGCACGGCTCAGAGTAGAACACGCGTATTATAAGATGGTGAACAATCTCGATGCGTTCTGTGTAAAGTGGGCAATTGAGGGAGTTTCGTGTACAGTGGGAGATCACGATGAGCTGCTATTCTCTTTCTGATTGTTTTTTTTGGAAGATGGCTATCTTACTGTAACTTGTTACAGTAAGACGGCTTTCTCAAAACAGCACACACAAAACTGAAAACCTCACACACAACATGCTAAACCCTGATCCTGAATGCTAAACCCTGACTCTAATGCAGCTAAGGGAGGTATTGCTACTTCTACCTATAAATAAAAAGGTGTACTTCAACCACTGCAGAATTGCCAGCTGCATGGCAGATTTTTGGTGAGTTTTTGTTTACGTTGTAGAGGAGTGGGCAGTGGATTGTGGAAGAGTGGGCAGGCTGAATGTTATCTTTAGGTGCAAATAATGCTGAGTACTGCCGCTGCGTAATACCATAAAGGTCGGCCATAATGGTCAGCCATGTGTACATCACTGTGGATTAATTGTGTGCAAATGTCAAGAATGTAAAGGCAAATTGACTGTAGATACCTTACTTATTGGTTGACACAATTTATTATTGTATAGACAAAATATCCAAACGGTGAATTATTAAAATCAGGTATGTTTTGGAGGTTTATAGTTTCAAGTTAGTTTTTACTAATCTAATAGTGCTAATCGAACTAATGTCAGAGTCTGTTAAATTGTCCCTCATTATCTGACCTCATGTTGAGTGTATCAGAGCAGCCCTCCGGCTCAGAAAGTGTTATTATCTCGGAAAAAGTACCAGTAGGGGCGCTGTTGTGCCAGAAACAGAGAGAGGGATAGTGCTGCACTGTTGCCTGCTAATGAGAGTGTGGGGGGGGGGGCATCTGAAAATGATGCAGACATGCAGTAAAGTGCAAAGACTGCAGTGTGAGAGTTGAATCCGAATCGAAATCAGAATCAACTGTATTGTCACATCATAGGTTTACATGTGTATGTATAGATATACATATAGATATACTGTGTATATTTCAAATGTATCTGCTGTACCTTTACAATGCACTCATACAGAAAGGTATCATCATATTGTAAGAATAATTCTAATTGTGGATATTATGTCAGTTCGGAGCAAGACTAGACATTTATATTGACTATTTGACCACAATACCCCTGTGTTTTACAACCTTGTAATTCATATTCCAGCAACTGAATTGAAACACCTTCGACCCACTGCTTGTATCACACTCACGTGTGTGCATGTGCACGCACACACACACACACACACACACACACACACACACACACACACACACACACACACACACACACACACACACACACACACATTGAGTCAAGCTTACAGTGTTCTGAGTGTGTGATGAATTGTGGCTCTTGCATGCCACAGCTGAACACAATAACTCAAACTACCACCCATAACAGATAAGGTGATCAGATTGACTGTATGAAAGAAACAGAGCAAGAGAGAAAAAGAAGACTGAACTAGAAAAAGTGCCCTTCCGGGCACAGGTCTCCACCAGGTTATCCACAGATCCGTGCAGTTGGAGGTAAAAACACTTTTCGGCCAGTTATAGCGCCACCTTGAGGCTGAGTTGAAATTGTTCATGTGGCATTTCGTCCTCGGCCTAGTGGGAATGTGGGTGCACAATTTCACGGAAATCACGCGATGTGTTCATGATTTGCAGCATTTTGTTTGAAACTGAGCACTCCTGTGAACTTTGGAAGCCAATCTTAACCAATCAGGATGGAGTCTGATAAATATGAAAGACCCGTTTCGTTGAATGGCTCTAGAGAGACTGTGTACCAATTTGCGTGATGTTTGGACAAAATCTGTAGGTGTACTGTGCAAAAACTTGTTTTGCACAAAGCGGCCTCCTGGTGGCGCTATAACAGGCCGTGCTGGAAAGTTTGGGGCAGAGGTTCATCGTTGGCATCCAGGGAGTGTGTGTGCAAAATTTGGCATCGACCGGGTTAACGGTGGCCGAGATTAGCTGTTCACGGACACACGGACGGACGGACGGACGGACGGACGGACGGACGGACGGACGGACGGACGGACACGCGGACAGACGGAGTGCAAAACATACTCTCCCCACATGCCTTCGGCCTGATTACAAAGCAGAGCATGTGAGCAGCAGGTTTTCAAAAAGGTTGATGTGGCCCTCGGAGCAATGACCGTCCTCTGCTCCAAGCCAACTTCTGTTACTTGTTAATATTACTTGGTAATGTTCACTTCTCTTATATGGTATCTCTGGTGGTTGTGTGGGTGCGTGATACGATTGAAGCCAGTGCTGTAAATAATCCATAATTTGAGTTTCTTTCAACACAATAACATCGACTCTGACTCCTCTCCTGTTCTAAAGAAAAATGTGTGTCTGTACATTATGATAATTCCCACAGATACATCTAACAAAGTCTACACCCATCCTAAAACTCTATGATACAATTGGAGAATAACTTCAAGTTCAAAACAAGTGATGATTGATAGTATGATTGCCTGCCTCCTAAGCTATGCCACACACACTGTGAAAGGGCCGATTTCCGCAGCCTGTACAACCGCAGCGGCAGCCTCGATGCAACAGCTGCTAAGTTGGACAGCAGGAAAGCGACAACAAAACAGTCATTGAACCACGGGAGAGCGGGGGGGGGGGTTGGGGGGGGACACAACGGAGACAAGAACACAACGGAGACCGCGTTCTTTCAACCTGACAAATATTACTAGGTCCTATGTAATCATTTGTTTAAGCAGCAATAGGCCTACACCATACGTTATTAGTATACGTTATATTGACAACACAAACGATCATACTCAAAATTAAAACACAATTGGACGAAACTGGACAAGGCCACCCAACACCCAACTATAACTATAGTTATTAAAGTACAAGTATATATTAATGCCCACACATATAGGCTAGCACAAACGCATAAATAAAGGGTTTCACAGACGGAACTTTCTGGGCCCAAGAATTCAAAACTTTTTGTATCCCTATCCGATTGGGATTTTGGTTGTTAACTTGTTAACTAATTAACAGTGTTTGCTGAGAGAAGTCAGTGCTCACAAATCTAATATGAAAGTGATTCCAATGCTGTTTTAATTTTGAACTATATTACCCAAAATAAAACTGATGTTTTGAATTATTGGGCCATACAAGGGTATCAGCCTATCCCAGCTATTCTGTGAATCGCTATGGTTGGCTACAGCTGGGTTTAACCACCGGCCAATTAACTATAGCTATGTTCACACTGTGCACATCATGTGTCTCTGTAGGTGTGTTTTTGTGTTGGAGAAACAGATTGACAGGTGATAGAGAGAGAGAGAGAGAGAGAGAGAGAGAGAGAGAGAGATGCTGTGAGCTATAGGGGGAGAGGTCAACAGAAAAAAAAATAGGGACGGGAGAAACGGAGTGGAGCACAGGGAGGATTGTGATGGATGCAATGTCTCTTAGGGTTCTGTTTAGAGGCCTGTTAGGGGCTGTGGGTTTTTATCTGTGGAGCTTGTAATAACTGCTGAGGAATATCAATCGACTCACATCCCACTGAGACTCATTCAGTATATCTTCTCATTCTCTCTCTTGCTTTTTTCAGTCTGCCTCTTTCCGTTTACCTGACCACCGTAATCTCTCTGTAGATCTCTTGTGACAAGCTGCAACTTCCTTGCTTTTTGTCTCTTTGCCGCATGCACGCACACACGGTCTCTGTCTTGCATTCTCAGGCTTATAGCTTTCTCTGTCAATTTATCTCCCTCTATTGTGTATCGTGGTTCCCTTTCCATCCAGCTATTTATCTTTCTGTCAGTTTATCTTGCTTTGTGTTTCTCTCTATATGACCATGTTTACATGGACTGAAATAATCAAACTTTTTATGTTGTTAACATGGACTGCTTATAGAAACATTCCATTTAGATTTACGAACATAGCCTGATTATTGACTGAAGAAGCCCCCATCCACATACTGTAGCACAGAATGCTGAAATGCATTTATTTTTCATTTTGTAGTTGCTTGATACATTTACATTTTCAGAATGTATAGTTACTATAGGCTACTGCAAAAAACGGCCTCCTGGTGGCGCTATAAGAGACCAATGTGAAAGATTTGGCAGAGGTTCTGCCCTGGCCTCCTGTGTTAAAAAAGCAATAAATGTTTTTTTAACACTCATATTTTAATTATTATCATTACAAACTAATAAAAGAACCCATTAGACCACCTGCCCATCACTGGTGGAACAGCGGATTAACATCACATGTAATTTGCTCCCATCAGAGTGCATCCTTGAGATTCACGTAAATTTGCGCAGGCACGCACATGCACACAAAAATTGCATTATCCTACTCTACGTAAGGATAGAAGCTTAAAGATAGGTCTACGAGATTTTTTTCTTGTGTACTTCAGCAGCCCACTCTGCCAATGCAAGCTAGTATATGGCAACTACAGTTGCAGGAGCAAAGGAGCAGGTGGTGATGTAATTCTAATTTTGCAACTCCATTATGAACAGTCGAGGTGAGCTGGGAGATCGTTTGGCACTAGATGTCACAGACAAAAAATCTGCACTTGTTTTGGCACTGTGTGCCCAATTAAATGGCATGGCCATTCGCTGGCAACATTCTCGGAATATCAGACGCTTCTAGCCATACAGCCTTCCTGCATAACTGTAGTCCCATGTTTCCTGATTAAGGTGGCATATTTTTTTGTTCCTGTTCACAGAACTGTAATCTGGGACTAGCCTACAGGTATGCTGTATATGCATGGGTTTACAGAAGGTGCATGCCGTTGCACTGCATACCGGCATAGCTGCTACATAGATACAGTTGTATTGGCTCATTTGATATATTGCAACCAAACTAGTCAAAGGACACAAATTATATGAATCTGAGCGTGAAACATGTATGCAACCTCCTGGAAACCCCATTTACAGTGAGTGTGCACAGAGCTCACACACAAATGAATAAACGGATATAGGCCTACCTGCTGTAACTATACACACTCGTCAATTTCACTGTGTACTTGTCCGCTGATCTATATTGTGCAATACAGTGGTGAATAAACACACAAAAGTCTGACATAAGGACACTTTTGCACCAAACAGTATCACATGCTTAATGTGTACAACATGATCACTTCCACATCACATTATACGTGGAAGTTCAATCACATTATAAACCACAGCTCCACAAGCTCAATGTGTGCATTGCATTGTCTATAAAACACGTACACACACACAAACACACACACACACACACACACACACATGTTTCACCATGCTCCATACGAACAATCCATAACCTGATGGGTGATTTACGACATGTATAAAGTGATCCCCTGCAAAGACGCACCATTTAATAGACTCTACCACATATACGGTAGATCGACCACAGTGGGGCGTCCGTTTCCATTAATGAACCCTTAAAAGCTTCTAGATTGTCATTTACTTTCCCAGTTTCCCGCCTCTTCCTCTTTTCTTTATGGCTGTGCGTATGCTGTCGTTCATGTTTTTGTCTTGTTCTTTTACAATGATAGACGAGAGCCATCAAAATCTGTTTAGGCATTCTCTTCACACTTATTGCCTTTTATATGATTGTAGTGGTGTCTGAGACTGTGTTGTGGTGTGTCTATAAAATACACATTAGTCAAGTCCCTGGTGTCATGTGCCCTTAACTCACATGCACATGTGGACACACACACACACACATACACACGAGCGCGCACGCACGCACGTACACGCAGTGTTTTCATTGAATCAATCACCCACCAGCTTGTGTGCATATGAGTGCTCATATAGGCAAGATAGATGAGAAGTGGGTGTGTCACGTATGTGCATTTCGCTTAAAGTGAGTTTGTTTCGCAAGCTAATTTCACTGCAAGTGTCTTATTGGAGATGACTCATCTGGGGGCGTCATAGCCTGGCAAAATGCCAGCCCGTGCGTGTCTGTCTGTTTCACATAAATTACTTTGTTTCACAAGCAAGCTAATTTCAGAGCATGTAGCTTACGGAAGTGTCTTATTGGAGATCGGGAGCACATTCAGCAATCCACATACAGTAAACATAGACGCACATGTATTGTATACACACATGCATAGACAAAGACTTACAGACACATGAATAGATTCACAGGTACACAATCACAGATAACCCAAGCTGTCACTGTCTCAACAGACACAAAATCGGGCGGCTATGGCTCAGGAGGTAGAGCAGGTGTGTGTGTGTGTGTGTGTGTGTGTGTGTGTGTGTGTGTGTGTGTGTGTGTGTGTGTGTGTGTGTGTGTGTGTGTGTGTGTGTGTGTGTGTGTGTGTGTGTGTGTGTGTGTGTGTGTGTGTGTGTGTGTGTGTGTGTGTGTGCATGCGCTCATGTACATATGCATGTACGTCTGTGCCTTTGTTGCATACACATACTGTATATACTGTACCTGTAGCTGTGTACAAGATTAAATTCTCTGCATTCTCTTTCTTTATCTCATCTCTCCATCACTGAGTTGCATTTTCTCTTTCTTTATCTATCATCTCTCCATCAATGAGTTGCATTGTGTCTTCAACCTTGTTAGACACAGAGCATGGCTGAGAGACAGTCACGCATCGCTCCCCTGCCCTCCACCCTCTGTCTATCCTTTAGATGCTCCCTAGGCCAGCATAATTGGCCCATTGATTGGCAACAGGTCTGACAGCGAATGTCCCTGACGAGACAAACAGACTGGTGAGACGTGGCGTTCCTGCCTTGACCTCTGGGCACACAGAGGACGGTCGCAGAGACAGGCGGGGTGGCGAGCCAGACATCTGGCATCTTGTCTTGTTGGGATAAAGTCTATCGAGGGAGAGACATACAACGGAGAGAGACAGGAGACAGAGATAGTGACAGATGTTGGATGCCAGAAAGGACAGCCGACAGATGGACAGCAATTGGGGGTGAGACAGAAGAACAGGCACAGATGTGGTCCCAAGAATAATGAAAAAGAAAGAGGCCGCATGAAATAGAGGGAAGCAGAGTGAGACAGAAAGACAAACAAATGGACCCCAAGGAAGAACTGTGGCGCCTTTGTTGTTGGCCACCTGCTGCTTTTGTGGCAACAACAGGGAATCCAAACAGACAGACTGACATAAGAAAGGAATGCTCCATTTTGATCATTATTCTTGTCAAGAGTTGTTTTGTTACTGTACATTTTTGAGCACCAAATCATTGCTAGCAGGTTTTACAGAAGTCTGCAGGATCACAGCTGTTGTCTTTCGTCTCAGATGTGTGTCGGACATTGCTGATGAGGAGACACTTTATGGGCACAAAGGAACCAAAATACTGAACACAAAGTATGGATGATGAGGCTAGACAGTAACAACAAAATCTATTTTTATCCCTCCCTTTCCTCTCTGTCTCCCCATTGCATTATTTTATTCTGCCTGTAAATGGCTGCAGTCTGATATTACCAGGCCCCTGAGATTTCCTATAGCATGACACAGATGAGTTTAGTCTGCACATTAATTTCAAATGCGACGTCCATCTGGTCATGGCATAGTAGAGGACAGTGAGGATGATAACAACGATGATGCTAATGATGATGTCCTTGTGATTTAGCTGGTCATAATAGCCGAACGAGGGCTCGACAGCTCGTCAATAGCATATCAACAGTACAGTACACGACACAATTCGTAAATCCATTTAACAGGGCAGTTGGTTCCCATAGCACCAGCAGGGACGCTTAATCCCCTTGCAACAGTATTTAAGATAACTTCTTGCCTGCATGGATCATAGTAATATTTCACAAGTGTCCTCCCAACCGACCAAAGTTTCAGAATGTCAATTTCACCTGTAAGTGATGCGCAAGTATGCAGACTAGCCAACACCAACTCAGGACTCCTAAATTGTTGCCCTCCTCACCTTCCTGTGTAGAATTGCTTCGCACCCATACCTGCGCTTGTGTGTGTGTGTGTGTGTGTGTGTGTGGGTGCGTGGGTGCGTGCGCGCGCACGTATTGTATATAATGCAAACGTGAAAAGGACTTTTTCACGGTCGGACAGAGATATGAGTCACTATGATTCACTGCAACCAAACACAAAGAAAGTATCAAAATGACAAGTTCAGGCTCAGAATGTCTTCACTTTCAACCCTCTTTTTTTAACAATGCTCTCCTCTCCGTGAGATTGGAAATTGTAAAAAGAGGTGTTTTTTGGGGGCTTTTTTATGCCTTTATTTGATAGTACAGTAGCCTGACAGGAAATGGTGAGAGAGACAGATGGGGAGTGACACGTAGCAAAGGTGGTCAGGATTGGGATTCAAACCCACGATATGCTGTATTATTATTATTATTATTATTATTGCTGGATTAGCAACCTAGGTGCCAGGACGGCCAAAAGTCTGACATTTAGACTTCTAATTTAGATTATACTGTACAGTATGTGCATATTTTACACAGCGTCCGATCTACTGCAAAGTCGAATCACACATTGACTCTACAAATTACATTATTTTCTTCAGAAATGTAAACAGCACGTGGGCAGTGCCCACTGGCTCACTGTTTGTAAAGAGCAGGTGGCATGAAGGACCTGAAGAACTGTCAAAAGAAAAAGGTGCATTCGCCAGACTTTAAAAGACCAGGAGCAGCAGAAGAACCAGCTAAAACTGTACAAGACGCTGGTGTTGCCAGCACTTTCAGATAACATGAAACATGAACAGAGGAGACAACAAGGGAGTTGCATGCAGATACCTACGAAGAATACTCTGTGTATACATTGGCAATATCACGTCAATACTAAAAAATATTGTATGAACAGACATAGGCACATTTGAAGTATATAGACCTACAGTTTAAATTATTGATCTGTTCTCCCATAACATACGGTCAATTCAAATCTTTGATTGCAGACTTACCCCCAAGTGTCTGCAACTGTTTTTATACATGCATGCTACATCACTCGATGAGGAAATGTTGCTGTTCTGTTCTGTTTTTGTATATTGCTTTGAAATGTTGTATTATGTTGTATCTCGACGACACTGCAAATGAGGGTGACCTCAATGTCTTTCGAGAATAAATAAAGGTTTGAATGAATGAATGAATGAATATAATAATAAAGATCACACCACAGCCCGGGCGGTGGCGTAACCGTCTAGGCACCCGACTGGTAATCCAGTCGCAGTGTGCCGCGGGTTCGACTCCCGAGCCCTACACGGCCTTTACTGCATGTCTTCCCCCATCTCTCTCCCGTTTCCTGTCAGCCTACTGTCTGTCCCTTCAAAAAACCAATAAAAGGCATAAGCCGCAAAAAAAAGATAAAAAAAAAAAAAAAAGATCACATCACAACAATTGAATCATACCAAATGAGGAAACATTACACCGAATGAGGTTGGCCCAGTGTCCAACCTATCCTTGCTGTTGGACTGGGTTTGAGACATTTTAAAGTGCATCCTAGATGCACTTTAAGACCTTTTTATAAGTAGGCTGATGCACTTTAAGACCTTTTTATAAGTAGGCTATAAGACTACTTAATAGTTCATCATCATTCCTAATTCTGCCCTATTCAACAATATTTATTATTGTAATGGCGGGCTCTCTATGTTGAGCTCGGCTATCACTTGAGCACTTGAGGACTGAATTCTCCTGCGGGAGAGCTAGGCACACTGTAGGGCTCACACTGTAGGGCTCCAACGTGTACCTCAAAGAGTGGGCTGTAGCTGTGACTGAGGGCTTCTATGGCTTCCGTACGTCTCTGTAACTTGTACTTGGCTTTCCTCGTTCGCTAACTGATTCCGCACTGAGCCCTGCCACTTAAGGCCTATTCATAGCCTGGATTTTCGGTGGTGAGGTGACCACCGCTCCGGTGGTGAGCTGACCACCGGAGCTGAAATAACATTGAGCGGTGGTGAGTAAAAACAGAGAGAAGGGCTGGAGCGGTGGCGGTGGTTTGCTCTTCACCGCGGCTCGTGACGTCATGTTGTAGTTCGGTGGTCACCTAACCACCGAAAATCCAGACTATGTATGAGCCTTTACTCACTCCCATATTTATGTTTGACCTGATGTCACTACAGTACCCGCACTGTCTGTCACTCTGGCAACATCTGTGTGGTGTCACTATCTGTGCTGTCTGTTGTCGTGGCTATTATACTTTTTAAATGATTTGCACCAACTTGTGAAAGGTAGGCTATGTCAATATGCAATAACTAAGTTATGTTCATCCCATAAGAAGATGTCATTTATTAAAGCTATCATATTTTATGATCACACTGATTTAGATGTTGTGACACCGTGGTGTGAACAGTGCTGTAGCTAGCTCTCTCCCTATCAACGCCTCACTATTTTTCTCTCTCATGCATAATTTATGCTCCGTCGCACGACAGCGTGTACGGGCGTGAACTCACACACGCACGCACACACACACACACACTCCCTGCTAGTTCACAGCACACCCCTCTCCTATAATTATGAGTGCATTATCATGACAATCAACGGCTCATTATCACTGTTATGGCTTTGGCCTCTTTGATTTCACTCTCTCGTTTTCACTATCATCTCATCTCTTTCAGCTGTTCTCACCAGCTCAGATAGATAGCCCTTGCTGCCTGACAGACTGTGGAAGTAATGCATGATGTGATTCCTCAGCGCTCACCACTTTCTGGCATTTTATTTGACATTTTGTATTTATGGCTTACTTGGCATGCCCATTTATGGGCATATCGGTCGGATTGGCGGTTCTAGACCATCACATATCCGAAGACTCAGTGGCAGGCACAGCACTCCCTCAAGTCCTTGCCGATGCGCGCGGCGAGTTTGAAGTTGCTCGGTCCCCGCTCTGTACCATATTATGCACATGACCATGCAGAGTGCATAGCGGTCACTGTGTTAATTTTTTGAGCAGATTGTGATTTAGTCTTAGTCCTATTTAGTCTTCTGACATTGTTTAGTCTTTATCGACTAAATATCAAAATCTTAGTACACAATGTTTTCTTTTGCCAGAAAACATTTAGTCTTAGTCTTTTGAATAACACACCATTTAGTCTTAGTCGACAACATATCAAAAAACCTTATTCTTTTAGTCTTAGTCAAAAAAGTAACACTGAGCAGTCAGATCTGTGGGTTTGGACCACCGGATCTCCATTATATTCCTATACATGGGCATATCATTTGTTATGGGTCATAGTTATGTGGCCGTGGCTAGACAGTCCCTCCCAGTAGCCAGCTTGGGAGAGAAGAATGTGGTGAGGTGTCTGTAATTGGGTAGGACAGGGAGAGCAGATGTACAAACGGACAGATGCACAATTAGAGGGAGTCCTGTACAGACTGGTGATGATGAAAAGAAAGATATGGTCATGATTAAAGAGAAATATGTCTGCAGTAACTGTGGGAGTTGGAACATTCAGCCCATTTGGCGAATATGAGAGAGAGAGAGACTCAGGATATGCAGTACCTGAAAATGATATGACCTGCAATTTAGGGCAGTATGTGTTTGACTTAAAATTGGAGGGTGAAAAGAGAATGGAAATGAAAGGCGATTCAGTTGTAAAGATTGGCAGAGATAAAAGCATAAGAGTGGATGAAAGTCAACAGTATGGAGTATGAGAGAGCAACAGGGAGAGTGAGTGATAGAGTGTGTGTGTGTGTGTGTGTGTGTGTGTGTGTGTGTGTGTGTGTGTGTGTGTGTGTGTGTGTGTGTGTGTGTGTGTGTGTGTGTGTGTGTGTGTGTGTGTGTGTGTGTGTGTGTGTGTGTGTGTGTGTGCGCGTGTGTGTGTGCAGTATACATGCACGCACGTGCGCGAGAGAGAGAAAGGAAGAAGCTACAGCTGTGTTTAGTCCTGTATGCCTGCATTCGTGACTGTGAAGATGTTTTTCTGTGTTGCCTGTTTGCATGTGTGTGAGCCTCTTTGTGAGAGGGCGTATTTTTGCACCTGTCTAGCAAAGGCCCTGCTTGTGCAAATGTGGGGGAATGTGCTGGCATGTGTATTATTTTAGTTTGTGATGTGCGTGCATGCGCGTGCGTGCATGCATATGTGCAGCTGGCGTGCATGTGTGTTTGAGTGAGTCAAACCCACTCAGAGACCAACTCTCTGGCGCTCTTCCTATCCTGTCACCATGGCAACGTGGGTTAAGGTGAATCTCATTGTTGTTGCAGTAATGATTGGAAGAGCTCACAGTGGGGTCACCGCATGCTCTGGTGCCGACAGGGGACCTGGAGACACATTGATGTTTATTTGGTAATATGTCTGTTATTATGGCTGTTGCTACCCGGGGTGCTGGAATGTTTAAAATAATGATAAAATACCAATTTAATAGAGTACCGAAGTCCTGACGTCACTCTTTTATCCCCTTGGTCGCAGAAGTTTTTCTCTATAGAGAATAACATTGGGTCACCTCATGTATTTATGGCCGCATTTAGCCACTGCCAGGCTTTTTTGGTATTTGCTTACCTTTAAATTGGTCACAGAATATTCATCTTCACTATCGCATCCCCGACTATTGATAATCCCAGATTTCGTCTGTTGCACGTTAGCCGTTTAATAAATAAATGCGCTTATAAAACCATCCATCTGTTCGATAGTTCACACATAGTTTGATTCAAACTAGAGATGTCCCGATACTGTGTCGGTATCGGAAAAGTATCGGATCGACCCTTATTTGGTCATATCGGGTCATATCAGTATCGGCGAATATGCCAGTCTAACCACCGATCCGACACAGGGGTAAGGGGTTGACACTATGGCAGGTAAATAAAATGTGGGGGCATGTGGAGTTTGCTTTCGATTTGCCCAAACTGCAAGTGCACATTTGAGTGAGGAGTCTGCTATAAACACAACACAAGATAGCTGCGGAAACTAAAAAAGTGTATCGGGACACCCCTAATTCTGTTCCCGAATACGATTGACTGGTCCCCGCTGTCCATGATTCACATGAATTTCACATTTCACAGTCTTTAAATATGCATGCAGCGTAATTGAGAAAAGGTAGTTAAACTCACACCATGGGCTGAGCAGCAGGGGCTGTCTATCCAAACAGACTTCTACGAGCTGGACATATGGACCTGACTGCAGTTACACTAGTGAACAGCGCAATGGATTGCATTCAGAAACTGTGCATGATCAGTTTACAACACTATGGGGTCTCGGCGCTCCAGCCATGGCACACAAGGCTAAACCACAGTGCCTGTGACAGGTCCCAGCTGCCCAGGGCATGGACTGTAAAAAAGAAAAGAAAAGAAAAGGACGAAGGGAACGGCAACGTCATCCATTGTTTCATTTTGAAACCACTTTTTTGGCGAATTAAAATCCACCATCTTGGAATTCCGTTCCTGAAAAGCAACTGGAAACTAATGGTATTGGCTCGTAGGGCAGCGAGAGCGGACAGTAGAGCAGTAGAAGCCCTAGAAGCATACCCTACTTTATCAATACATTTTAAAATTAACAGGACCATAATTTACTAGGAGCACAGTTGGAGAGAAGCGATTGAAATTCCTTGCATGGCAGCAATAGCAGTAGCACCTATTCTAAAGGAAGGAGCAGGCCACAGACACGCATTGAGAAACACATTGAGAAACCACAAACTGAGTTGAAATGTAAGTATTGTAGCATATGGCAAAAACTTTGCCAAGAGACATTTGAAATACACTGAAATAGACAGAAATGAAGTGAATATTACCATAATTGTGAAGAATGGAAAGCGTAAGGGGGAGTCTATGGTCAGAGACAGGAGGGGATGCTTTGACTAAACCTTTCAAAGATAATTGTATTGATGGGTGAGAAAACAGGCTGGAGAAGATAAGATTGTGACATCTGGCATTAAACTTAGTTCCAGCATCTAAACTTTAAATATAATGGAGGCTTTAAATTCCTTGTACTCTTTCACAGAACCTGCGGTTCACAGCTCCCACCCTGTGTAAGGACTATTTTAAGGCTGCCTTCAAAAGACACTATTCTCTCAGGATCAACAACGTTGAATATTATCACACCGTCACTAACGTTTGGTATGTTTTACCCAATATATTCCCTAAAATAAATTATTTCTAATCAAAATGTAATATAATAGTACAATAAAATATCACAAAAAAATAAAAATAAACATCTAAAAAAAACAATACCATAAGACAAAATCTTATAACATTTCTGTGGGAATTCTTACAAATAAATCCTTAAAAAAATAATGTAGCTGCATGGGAACTTCCTTGGCCCACCAGTTCCTGCCTTCCTGGGACATGTGATCCGTGTCCATGCCGTGTCTCTTCCCATTTCCTGTCAGACTAATTTCATCCTATCAATAAAGGCAGAAAAAGCCCCAAAAGATATCTTTAAAAATAAATCACACTTGTGTGAAGTGAGTGCCGGGTGCTCTTATATCATCATGCATCACATTTCGTGCTCAGCCAATCAACTGAGCACATCCTGTGCTCATACAGACACACATACACACACACACACACACACACACACAAAGCTGTGCATAGGAGTGGCTATAGCACTAAAACAGGGAAACAAGTCTACTTTGGATGATGTCACTGAGCAGTCTGAACGTACCCATGAAGGCCCCAACCAGCTCAGACATCAGCAACACAATGAAAATAGCATAACCATAATTGTGTGGGTGAAAAATCAACATTAGTGTTATAGGGTTAATTTGACAAATAGTTGTTTTCCCTATGGTTCTTCATTGTCTTTGATGTAAAGTGTCCTGGGTATAGGCCACCTGGCCTGAATAAATAGGAACATTTCCAGCCGCTAAACCTACATTCCTTCATTAACTGGCAGCATTTCCATGTAATTTTGGAAAGCTCGCTCTCTCCTAATGACTTCTCCTGTCTGATTGATTGTGTTTTGCTCTAATCTCTTGGTCAGGTTTTATCTTTGGCAGAATTTGCTTGTAAATATAAACATGGACAAATTGCTCTCCCCTAATTACTTGCTATCTGATTCATTGTGTTTTATCTTCTTTATTTGTTTCTATCACTCAGACAGTCATTATCTTGTATTGTGTCTCGTATAATCTGAAAGTAGCACTAGGCTGTATGCTACTTTCTTATAATGAAATGTAATTCTGCGTTGTGCCATCATTGAATATTTTCACTCCGTCCACTGAATCTTTAGCGACAATCTTTATTTCTCGGCATTGAGACTCAGATTGAGGTGATCATACAGAACATCAGTGTTTTAGTACTACTGCTGTATATTAGCGCTTCTGACGAAAGCGAAAGTAACTTCTGTAACTAGCGGCATTCAGAATATGAAAAAAAGACACTGGTGTTTACATGAAGAGAGACAGCTGGTGAAGAAAGCGGTACAGTCATAGCTGGGTCACCACGTGTGAATCATGAATCATGTACTTGCAAACACAATGCACTTCAATTGTAATACTCCATCAGTCATCTTACCACATGAGACTATTAATATGAAAATACTGTAGAAAATCTATCTATCCGACAGCCTGCCGACTAACTGAGGAAACACGATGTAAAGGAGTTGCGGGAGGTGGAGCCATGCGTAACAGAACAAATCCTGGGCAAGGTAAAATATGGGGCTGCATCAAAAGGCCCATGCAGCGACATGTTTATATGTGGGCTGGAACACCGTGAGGTGTCCATCAATTTCTCTGTCAGCCTCACATTATTTTCTCTGGCTCTTTCTTGTTCCTCATTCACTCTCTCCCCCCCCCCCCCCACCCATTCACACACCCACTCACACAACCCCTGCTTTGTCTCTTTCACCCTCGTTCTCCTCGTCCAATGGGAGCTGTGGGTTCAATAAATAAAAGACGACAGGCTGAGGCATGTGACTTGCCCATCGCCCTTCTCAAACTCTCTTCCTCGTTCTATTCTCTCCTATTTTTCTCCCTGCATTGTTAATGCATTGACCCACACAATGCATTGAGTGTGCAGATCCAACATGATTGTACACGTCCATCACTGACAAATTCTGCTCAAATTCTGGCAATTGACCCACCGCTCTCCCAAAAGACAATATCAAGGTTCTGCCTAAGCTGCCAAAGTGGGATTTAGTATAGCATAGGGTCATTGTGTCATGGTTTTTAAATTAGCTTTCTCGCCACTGTAAGTCAGCGGAGAGAGGAGTTGAGTTGAATTTGACTGACCTGATGCTCTTTCTTGTGGCTGCATATCTTTGGTGCGACTAACGGTAGGCTATGACACGCAATAGTCAGACACCCAGCTACCCCAAACCCTAACCCTAACTTCACGCGGAAGCCACGGGTGAGTCTTAACCGGCCACGTATTGGTAAGTCGGACTAACGGATGCTTGGCCAATAAGAGACCACCTTATGTACCTTATGTATAGCAATGTCCGCTAACATAAATTGATAACAAGAGCGCCCCTCATTTCACACAGGTGTGATTTTTAAGTCATGTTCTAGTGTTTCCTGTTTTACCTACAGTATGTTACCTGGTATGACCTGGTTTTCATATAAACCGATGGGGAGACTTGGCATAAAGTTGCCAGAAATGACCTCGGTTGCACTCCATAGAACAGTGCAGACTGCAGATGGACCAGCTGTCTATTGCTTAGCCTTCATTTCTCCTAGCCTATAGCATGCAGAGGGTGAGAGCTGGATCCATGACAGGATTGTTTGTGTGTGCGTGTGCGTGCGTGAGTGCGTGCGTGCGTGCACGTTCCACATGATTAAACCAATTTCCCAAATCAGGGAGGATTGGTTGGTGCTGGGATTTTCTTTGTGGCAAATTGTGGGGATCAATTTGAACAATTTGTGATGACAAAGTGATGTGCAGTCTGTCACTTGGAAGACATTTTGTCTTCCAAGTGAGGGGCGCTCTTATCATCATACGTCATCATATACATCACATTTCGTACACAGCCAATCAAATCAGTTCTCTAGTACACATGCACAGACACACAAAGCTGGGCATAGGAGGTACTAGCGCCCCTCAATAATAATAATAATATGAATATGAATAGTCTAGCTCAAGTGTCTAGGAAGATGGCATAAGTAGGCAGACTCAGCAGATAGCTTGATGTTGTACAGGTGAAGATTTATTCACACTGCTCGCTATTTTATTCAGTAGGTGCTCCAGCCAATATAACAAAAATTCAACAAACAATAACTCAATAACAATAACTGACCCTCAGCTGCAACATTGACGTCCTCCAAACTTCATAATAAATCAAACAAAAGTGCCCTGTGGTGCAGCACCAAAAGCCCTGGCCCTGGACAGGAACAAGCACAAGACAGAGAAGCAAAGGGGTGGAAAGACAGAAGAAAAAGATGGAGAGCATTGAAAGTTGAAAATATAGAGGCCAAGGCTAGTGACAAGTCCAGTCCAGGAGGCAAAAGAGAAGATTGTTTTTATCATTATGTTGAAGCTTGGGGCTAGGACATTAGGCCTATAGGAGAGATTATTGTTTATTATGAGATCATTTTAAGTTATGTTCGTATTGAAGAGTTGTATTTTGTTCACATTTGAGAAGAGTTTGATTTTGTGTTCCCGTTTTTGTGTTCCCATTTTCTATTTCACTTGTTTATGCTGATATAACATATCCTGTATGAGTTCACACTCCTTTTTGGGTCAAATTGGTATCCAGAGTTTCCAGACCTATCTAGCCTACATAAATGCTGTAGGTCTGAACAGCGCTCTACATAAACATCATCAAAATGCAAATGACAAAATCTCTTTTGGAAGAATGGTGTTCCATCCATATCATCCATATCCAATAGAGTTCTAGAGAAATACACATCTTCTATGTGCCATTCTACAGATTCTACAGATTACCTTACTAAGAAACTTTGCTGATGTTTGTGTCCCTTTCATTTGTCAACTGCCTGTATGTTTGTTTTAGATTGTAAGTTAGTTTAACTTCACCAAGTCCACTTCTCAAATAAAATGTTTCTTTTATTTTAACAAGCACTTCCATTCTCCACTTTCTCTCACACTCTCCCGTTCTCGCTCTTGTTCTCCTTTGCTTGTTGCACATTCACACGCATGCATGCACACAGTACACACACGCACGCACACACACACACACACACACACACACACACACACACACACACACTGAAACACATAAAAAGAACTAAAGAAAGAACTACTGCGTTGAAGAAGACATTGGAGGTCAGAAAGCATTTGGCTTCTGAAGAGGACGTTGCTGTGAAACACAACCAACTACAAAAAGTGCTTTAATGAACTTAACTTAAATCCCTTCATTTTAGATAGTTTTTTAGTAATAGTACATAAACATTACAGAGACTTTAGTTGTTACTGTACAATACTTTAAAACAGTTGCCATGTTGCACACATGCCTAAAATTGATCTTATTTGCGCCGCCCTCATTGAAAACAATGTATTTCAAACAGCTTGTCCCAGTTCAGGCTGCATGAACAGAGCTCAAACGCTCGTTTTCTGCCCCCTCTTCAAGTGTATTTATTTTGCCGAATGCATGGTCTAATTTGGTTGAGTACATTGTCGACCATTATATCTCACCCAAGTGAAGAAGCTAGCTCATGCAGTTATACCTGTATGTAACAGATTTACACCCACAATTTCCGATTTGGCTCAGCCAATCACAGTGCAGCATGGCAGACCTTCCTGCCGATCACAACGGCCCCGCCGACCACAATTTCAGCGGCATACATGGTAGTTTTACTTCCAGTACTAAAATGATTTGCTACTGTATGTGTGTGTGTGTGTTGCATTCATGTGTACACATTTGTGTATGCATATAATGATTGCATGTCTCTGTGTGGGAGCCTATTTCAGTGCTATGTATGTCAGTGTGAGCATGCACACATTCATGTATACAGTATACAGTACTGTGTGTGTGTGTGTGTGTGTGTGTGTGTGTGTGTGTGTGTGTGTGTGTGTGTGTGTGTGTGTGTGTGTGTGTGTATAATGAACTCTCCACTTTAAGTAGAAATTAAATAAGGCAAGGCTTCCCTGGAAGAAATGTGTGTATAGTATGCCAACTGCTCCACCCCCCCTCAACTGCTCCACCACCACCACCTCTTGCACGCACACGCACACATGCGCATACACGCACGCACAATTTAATATTGGGCTTTTGAGGGAAGATAATGTTGAGGTTCAGCATGATGTAACATTCAACAATGGGTATCCTCTCACCCAGCATGTCCCCCGTCTGCTTCAAAGAGAACAGTGTGTGTGTGTGTGTGTGTGTGTGTGTGTGTGTGTGTGTGTGTGTGTGTGTGTGACTGTGTGCGTGTTTGTGATAGACAGACAGATCGTTCCATTATATGTTCAGACGGCACATGTGGACCAAATAAATACACACATGCAATAGCTTCACACTAGAGTCTTGAATGGGCCCACAAAACTACAGGTGCCACCAACCAACAAAAATGCTCACCATGTCCCATCCCTGTCCATTACATAGACACGTAAGTGCCTTCCTGCCTGCCCACTCTTCTCTCATTGAAAATGCATTACGAGGCGCGTCAGTCACTTCCTGAGTGAAAAGTCCCACTGTGCAAGCTGAACCACTTTATCAAAGAGCCGGCCATTTGAGCCATTTTTCTGATTTCATGATGTCACTCACTGCAGGAAGGTTGCCAGAGAGGAGAATAGTTTTTGACTGTGATTCATGAATGGTGGTCTGTATCCTGTTCATTTGACCGTTCATATGTATTGTATTTATGTGTATGTCGAAGTGACAGATACATCTTTATGTTGAACTCTATGGACATGTTCTGGACATTTTGAGCACAAGTCTGAACTTGAATTCCTGGCCGTTGGCAACCGGTAATCCATTGTAATGTATGATTGATGATTTTATGTTGATCTCACTGCATACTATGATTTAAATGAGTGTGTCGCTCAATGGGCAGTGTGCAATTTGTTGCCAGTCTGTATTGTACTGCATGTTCATCGCGCGTGTGTGTGTGTGTGTGTGTGTGTGTGTGTGTGTGTGTGCGCGCGCGTGCATGACTGCGCGCGCGTGTGTGTGTGTGTGTGTGTCCGCCCATGACAAAAACCCTCTGGGGACAATAAAGTCTATCCTATCCTGGTTATACGGTATAGGCTACTAAATTATGTTAATTTCAGCCTGCACACTCTTTTATCTCTAAAGCAAAATGGTCATTGGGTTGTCTTTATAGGCTTTACAGGACAAGAGTGACGGATCTCCTCAGACAACCTCTCTGCACACAGAGCATGTTTCTGTTCTACTGCATCATGCATTGTCACTAAACAGTAGCCTACTGTACTGCAGTCATCTGGGAGGTGCGCAAATGTCTGCATGAGCTGCTGACGGGATTTGCATCATGTGCAAGGGTGAACCAAGCCTAGTATAGATCCACTTACAGTACATCACTGACATCGTCAGGGCCATCTGATGTAGATGGATGGCATTAAATATGCTGATGAAGTTGACTCTCACAGTGCTATGCAACCTCGGGTGTGTGTAGGTTCTGTGGAGCAGGTTGCTAATGGCATCCCCCACACCAATCTAACATGTGATGTCAGAACAACTGGTTTGTAGTCACTGAGAGCATGGGGTGCCCCTTCTTGAACATCGGGACAATGCAGGAGGTCAGAGTTGGAGCACATGCTGGAATGCTGCTCCCAACTGCAAGGTGCACTCCTTGAGCACCCAGGGCTTGCTGTTGCCTGAACCCCTGGCCTTGTTCATGGTGATCCTGTTAAGGACGGCCATAGCTGAGTGGATATGGATTGGAGTCTGGGGATTGTAAGGTCGACGTGTTAAAGTGTCATAGGAGACAGCAGGACCAGTCTCTCAAATCTCCCCAGACATGATGAGGTGGTATTGGGTGGTGGTGTTGAGGTATGTCGCCTATCTATACTCAATACTGTATGTCAGTATTTCTTTAGGTAAATTACATTCTGACCTCAGCAAATGTGATGAAGATACAGTATGAGTGAACATTCTCAAGTTATAGGCTTTTTTGTCACATTTGTCCTATACAGATTATACAGAGATTGGGGTAGGTCTAAATAGCAAAACACATTATAGACTCTGGATGCATATAGTGTTACTATTGGGTAGTAGTGTACAGAGTTGGGGTCCGTTACTCATAAAAGTAAGGCACTACATATTACATATTACTTTTGAAAAAACTTTATTACTCCCTGGAGAAAGTAACTAGTTACATTACTCGTTACATTACTTTTGCGTTACTCCATAAAGTCGCATGTCACATTGTCACATAATTTACCACTTAACAAATCTTTATAGGCCTAAAAGGAGGACATACACAACATCTATCTTTATGCTCTTTACCAGGTTGTGGAGGAATAAAACAAAATGGGCCTTTCCAAAACGGTCTAGTGCAGTGGTTCTTTGACCTTGTAAAACTTTTTCTATGCAAACTTCTAATCAATTCTTCAATCAATCAAATCAAATATATTCAAATAAAAATAATGAGACTGAGAGAAATCAGTAGCCTATATGTTCACAGTGCTTTAGGATCCCTTTCTTTATGATGTGGAGTTCCCTGCTCCATGCTCATTAAATGTAGTTTTTCATGTCGGCATATTTGGTTTATTCATCTCTGCATTAACTAACTAGTGATTGTGACTCTGAGAGAGCACATACGTTCTACAACAAACAAGACCCTCCCAGCTGGCAGTGTTGCCAGGTTTTGGAAGAGAAACAAGCAGCCATGTCTATGAAAACAAGCCCAAAAGAAGCCTGACTAGGCTATTATAATACAAGCCCAAAGGCGCTTATAATAAGCGGACATGGCAACACCCAACTGCTCCGTCTCTGTGACAGTGGGGGTGACAGTGAGAGAGACGCTGTGAGCACTGAGCAGTGCTGCTGCGGATATTTTAATACCGAAACGACGTAAATTTGACATGTTCTAGTCCGCGACTCCAGCGCACCATTACTGTTCATGTTCAACTCATCTCCGTTGTGTGCATTAGTCCAAAGCAACACTGCTGAAAGCAGCCACATGACGCAATTAAGTAACGAGTAACTGCAGCACTAAAGCGACCAGTAACTGTAGTGTGATTATCAATTTTGGAGGAGTAGTGTCGTTATATTACTCGCTACCGACCAAAGTAGTGTCGTTACAGTAACGAGATTTTCCGTTACTCGTTACACCCAACTCTGATAGTGTAGGATGCGAGTCTGTTCTCAACAAAAATAAAATTGTCTCCCTCTCAACTGGGTCTCGCCTCCCAGTCTGTCTCCGTCTCGACTCGGACTCGACCCCCTCCCACACTCGGTCTTGGTAGTAAACGGGTGTTGTTGCTTAGACAGAAATGGTGGGTGTTTTTAACTGGTTTTATAACCAGTGTTCAGTGTTTCAGTAACGCTAACACGAAACACATCAAAAGGATACTATACCTACATGTACAGTATGTTGCTATAGTTACAGAAACAGCTCTCAAGACCTTGAGGACATCTTGGAACTCGTCTCTCTATCTCTCCACCCCCCCACCCCACACACACACAAAGTAAAAAAAGAAATACTCACATCACACACATGTACACAACTATACAGTATACAGTGTAGTTGGACAGATACAACCAAATGTGTTCATGCACACATGTCACGCATGCCTGTACACATACACACATTGATAATCTCTCAGCACGCACAAACACAGCCCAGTGGGAGGCCTGGAAAGTGCCATGGGACAGTATACTGTAGCTCCCCTCTCTGGCTGGAGGAGACAATAGGCTATTATATTATGCAAATTTCCCATCCGTTTGTTGGACTGCTGGTGATGATTAATTGCCCTCTAGTAAATGAAAACCGCAGAGATTCAGAGGCATGATGCCGCGCACACGCACACGCACACACACACACACACACACACACCACGTTACCAGAATGATGCGGGAAATGTTGATGAGAGTTTGACCTAACCATTGCTTATTACATTATGATCATATTATAGAGGATATACCCATAGATGGAGCAAGGACAGAACGGATGTAATCCGTTAATGGGGCATTAACTGCCTTTGACGAACCTTTGAAGAACCACCGTGCCAACATCATCGTAATTCCTTTTCATGAAAACTCGCTTTAAAATGGTGTGATCCTTTGTCGTAGTGTTGAAAAATAATCCAAAGAACATGCACACTCCACGCCACCGCAGCCATTGGAATGCATTGGGCCTCAATTTCCCAAAACCCTTAGCATGCCATTCGACAAATGTTTTTCCTATAAAATCACAGTAAGAGAGATGAGCAATAAAGAAAGAGTAAAGCCACTAATAGTGCACTAATGCAGTTGCCAGTTTTACAGCAAGATATTGGGAGTAATTTTGGGGTACCCAGCCCCCGAGAGAGAGAGAGAGAGACAGAGAGAGAGACAGAGACAGACAATAACTAAACATAAATCTCACTTGAATTGGATTGCAATACTTTACCCCGGGGGGCTGCAGCCGACCCTAGCCCAACGATAAATCCGGCCCTGAAGTCACCTATACCACTCCGATGGAAACCCCCGTATGTCTTAAAACAATGAAAACGTAACTCGTATAACGCGTTATTGGGAGGGAAGCTGTTCTGCAATCAATTAACTCATGTAACTCGTGAATCGGAGGGAAAGGGATTTCTCCTAAGACCCAGCACGCCCGGACCAGTACTAGACCCCAGGAAATTCCATCTGGCCACAAAACATCACAGGATGTATTGAATGTGATCTGATTGTATGTCAAATACCTTTCAAGTGCTGATTTTCTTTCATAACTCTCACTCTTCGCTTTCCCCCTCATTCTTCATTCCACAGAAAATAGTAGATATGCAGTTACCAAAAGAAACACTTTTTTTATCTTTCTTTCTAAGTTTGAATGAATGCTTATTTATACAGCAAAATATCTGTGTTCAGTTAAATTAGCAGTTTCCAAATTATTGCCTGAGATGTACATTGACTGGTGCTATTCACAGCCAACAAGTCCTCTGCATACACCTCGCACACACGCCCCGCACTAGCCCTGCACACACACACACACACACACACACACACACACACACACACAATCTTAGCTGTCCATCGTGTATATGATGATGCCGCTTGCACCAGGGTGGTGAAGTTGGGGTTTCAGCGATGTTGTCACTTGATGTGGCTGTCGAGGCCGATGCGTGAGCCGCACATTCGTCGCAGGTATAGGGCAGGGAAGGGAGCTCGGGCATTGGGAGAATGCTGGCTGTCCCCCAGTTCCAAGCTGTTCCAAGCTGTGTGCTTCAAAAAGTATTTGGGGTGGTCATTGTAGTACCTCTTTTGTCCACCAGCGTTACTCGTTATTTAGTTAGAGGACTTGGTGGGGCAGGCAATGGTCAGGCATACGAATCGTGTATCCACCGTAGTTGTCTATTGGCCACGGCTGCTTCCAGAGATGAATTTGGTGCTCTTCAGGATTTCTGTGTAGGGGACCTACACAATTATCTGCAAATAGGTCTCATTATAGACAATTAATACCATAATAAATGAACTCCTTGACCTGAAAAACATAGGATTAGACACTTTGTTTGCATTTATAGCCCTAATAGTTTGGAAGATATGCAAATTTTTGGCATTCGGTACCTGCAGTGGCGGCCATCTTGGATTAGGGAAAATGTGGGGTACTAGCAGTGAGCAGATCAGGTATAGATTTGTTATCTGGCTAGTAGACCTAATTTCCTGTCAGAATCAGTTGAGAAACAAAATAATTCAATTTTGTCCAACCTCTGCCATTGAATTACTGGACTGACCCTGTCTTTCCAAGACAGACCAAGGATCTTCTGAAGGCAGTGGTTGTGGAAATACCTCCAGGTTTGTAATGTGCCATCTGTATGGAGTCCATCGTTCTGCCCCAGAGAACATCAGGTGCTGCACTTTTATTGTTCTTCAAGCCCCTACCTAACGGCTTGGTGGGTTTCAGCACACACACAACCTGCACTGAATATTAAACGAGAGAGCACTCACCTTTTTAATAGTCATGTTGTATCAGATCTCTTATGTTTTATTGAACAGACAGAACAGACAGCACTGTAGATGAGAGATGACAGGCTTATTACTCTATAGCGCTCACAGAGTCAGGTTCTAGGCAGGTAAAAGTATCATTGGTTAGTCTGTCACAAGGAAGTATCAGGTTCGATCCTTGTATCAGACTAAAATATGTCACTTTATCGCCAAACATGAGGTTTATAGTAGGTCATTTCACTGGCATTTGCTGCAGTTGTAACCCAGGTGAAAATAGCCAAGTCAATAAAATAAGGATTGCAAATGGACTTATAAATGGATTTAGGATATAAACCAGGTTAACATAAAGTAACCAAACTTCTACTGAAGAGCTTTAAATAATGAAAACTAAATAGGATTTGTCTAAGACTATTTTACTATACAGAGTACAATGTATGGGTTTATATTCTATCTGTATTCACATTCATCTACTTGTGTAGTTTGAGAGCCCTGTAAGGTGCTCTGAACAAGCCAATGAACCAATTGACCAATCAGGTCTCTCAATTAATAGACTGCACTTTGGAGAATCAACAGCCCAGGTGATGTGATTCAGCTAATTACATGCTGCAGAGCACAGAATGTTCTGGAGAGAACAGGAGAGAAGCCTGTTGAGCAGACAATTTGACAAACAGAGAGAAAAGACAAGATTTTATGAATGTGAACAGATTGTTTTCATTTAAAGATAATTTTGATTGATCCAGTCTCTTTTTGAGAGAAGATAGTGCTGATCCTTTTGAGAAGTTTGATCCTGGAACCTGTTAATTGTGTGAACTTTGTGAACACTGACTTGGTTTGTGACTGCAGCAGCAGCAGCCATGTTACACTCTGTCTAACTTTCATGGTAACAGTTTTGATTTAATTGTATATCCAGCTAATTGTAAATGTACTGTTAGTAGTTGAACTAAGATGAAGACAATGTTTTATTTTTGTTTTCTAAACTGTGATCCTAATTTGTGATTATATGACCTGTTTTATAAACAGGTCAGGTCTTTTGCTTTGATTGGATTGATTCGAGTGATATTGGCATATCACTCTGGCGAGCTACCCAAGATTCCCCGGATCAAGATCCTCAACACAGCTGTCCCCTTAAACAGATAAGAGATTGAGCCTTTGGTAGTGTGGTGTGGTATAACTCAACACCATTACCACTGCAGCACACAGTGAAACCCTCAGTGTGCTAGCCATTTGTAGTGCACTTCCACTGCATACACATTGCACACACCTACTGTACCATACCTGGATGGACATACAGTGAACTTTACAGTCACAATACACTGAACATATTTACACTCAGACGGACTCTCAGTGAACTCTTCAGAACTCTTCACACTTATTTATACTCATTATCACTGCCCCTCACAGTGGGAAGTGCATTGGGCTATAATACCTTAAAGGAGATTTATGGCTATTATTACTTTTATGTGAATTGGAATGTGAATGTGATTATTTGATGTTGTATGTGTTCCAGTGATTAAGTGAAATTGATTATGCTTTTACTTTGAATACTTTAAAGGTGAAACAAGAAGGTAATTTGATAAATAACAAAGTATTTTGATTTAATAAAAATACATTTCATTGGTTAAAAATGAATACTTACCGTGAACCTAAAAGAGTTATAATACCTTAAAAACAACTTAACTTAGTTACTTACCTTAAATAGATCCAAAACCTGAAAAGGAAACTAAAATAGATAGTGAATAAATAGGACTAAAATAGAGACTAAAATAGCATAAAAAGTATTTACCTGCTTTTCCTGTGGGATCATAGGATTAATATAGGAGGTACTTATCTGGTCTCTCACAACTGCCTAAGTACAGTTGTTTTGTTTTTATTTTGTATGAGAATTATCATTGTTGTGTATCTGCCATTCTATTTTTATTTTGTGTCAATACAAGCCATCGGGCTATTACTAAACCTTATCCATTGTCTGTGGTCTAAAGTATTCTCCTTGCTTACTGCTCTTCCGAACCTAGTAACTAGTCCTATACCCTGATAATAACTAATGGGTTACACAGTGATGAACAAAAAATATATATTAATAATAATTAATTAATCCATAATGCACACATGGTTAATTGCTAGTGCATGATCACATTTGAAGACATGCATTCAAACGGTAAACAATTATTCCAACACAACCTCAAGTGGGAGGAGAAAATGTGGCAATGAGGCTCACAATTAAGCCCACTGACTGCCCTCACTCTGACAAATTACTGCGAGAATTACAGCCAGACCAGCCACAGCCCCAACATCGTGAGTGCACTAGGGGTTGAGGATGCGTAGTGCAAAAGGACTTATTTTATGTGGTATTAAAAGTATTGCCCATTAGCCCTAAAAATCCAGACTCAATTTCTGCCGAAGAGAAAGTTGTTATCCTATCATGATCATCTGCTATTAATTGATAAGCCTAAAACATGCGTTGACGTAGAAAATGTAACTGGGTGAAAAATATGCTCCTTTTTTCACTCTGAAGTTACACTGAATTTACTGCTGTTTCTCCCCGATTATTTCCAAATGCATCATGTGCCACAAACGTAAAAGAAAACACACACACACACACACACACACACACACACACACACACACACACACACACACACGAGGCAACATATTATTTCATCCCTGCCTGAGGATCTAATAAAGTCACTCGTTTTGATTTATTACCAGTGTTGTTATTCTTAATCTTATTCTATATTTGTCTGAGGTCTGTGATTTATGCTTCTTCAAACCTCTGACCATAATTTCCTTTTTGATAACTGCTGCTTATTGAGTTATGGTGATATTTTCTACCAGACAATATTAGTTCTTAAATAAAAGATGGACCGAGTTGTACAGTCGTAATTTCCTGCATATGGCTGCAATAAAGCTATGCAATGCACAGTCAAAAGAAAGGAGTGATTGACGCAAAGCCCACTCACTTTGCAAGCAATGCTTTTATTTACAATGCAGTGCATGGCCAACGCTCAGCCCTGGTCCAGCTTCGGAATGTACTAGTATTATTTGAAAGAGCTGAATGATGAATTAAGTCAGTATGTATGTAAGTATGTAGCATGGAAGCGAGTAATTACATTATTCATAGTGTTTCAGAAATGTTTCAATTCTATCTTCTGGGATCACGTTGAATACTAAAAATCAATTAATCACAGTGTTACACTTTGGTGTCAGAAATAAGAGGCCAGTCCTGATACACTGTGTCCCTTCATTTTCTCCCTCTCAGCTTTCCTACCATCTCTCCTAAGCTACAGTATGTCAGTACATCTGGTATTCACGCCCGGATTAACAATTTAGTGGCACTTGAGCGTGCAAGATGCTGTGTGCGAGACTATTTCAAATAGGTACAGCTGTTGCTTCAGTCGAAACCATATTCATAGGTCACCAATTTCAATGTAACGCAACACCCCAGGAACCTCCGCTAGTGTTTTTGGTCAACAGTTTCTTAACCTCTCGGTGGGAGGAGACCATAGAGTTATAATCTATTGGAGGAGACTCGGAAATAGCAGATCCAGTCGGGCAGCAGCGGCAATCGTGCCTTCATTCACTGGGCGCGCAAATGCAAGAAAAAGTGTCGTTCTCGCTTGTGTTGCTCACGGGCGAATCACATGCAGCACGCTTGCATGGGTCCCTTTGATTTGTTGTATAGTGCCACGGCCCTGGGAGGGGTTGAGCCGACACTGCATGATATTATCTCCTCTACACTCTCCCTCTCAGCTCTCCTACTGACTGTCTCCATACAAAACATGCTGTCTACTCCTCATTGATAGATAAAGGCATCACCAGCACTATAGGCCCTCTAGCACAGTAAGGTTCATTGGTGAATCCTTACTGATGTGGCGTGCTGTTGGATAATTGCATAATGTTGGTCCTAATTGTTCCTTAGAGCAGTAGTTAAAGCATATTCATCCCAGGACCTGATATGCCGTGGGGCTCAGCTTTATTAAAAAGCTAAAATGAGCTATGGGCTAATGGAGCCAGTACTTCATGAATTCCCTTGGTTAGATTGTTAGTCATTTATTTTAATTTATTAACTTTTTTACCACTGCAAGCTGGTTAATGAAAGCCTTCAGAATGTACTTGACATCGTCATCAGCTAGTGTACTGAATCCCTACTCCTGATTGGCTGCTTCTAGGCAATGGGACGGCAAAGCGACCTCTGGGCAATCGGGTCTTCAATTGGTGCCGTATCATTAGTCAGAAGATTCATTGTTCCGAAATTACTATCCCTATCTCTAACCCTAACCTAAACCTAACCGCAAGCACGGGAGCAAACCTAAACCTAACCGCAAGCACGGGAGCAGTGCATGTTCAGACTAACGGGACTTCGGATCTATGGGTAGTTCCCCTTCAATTTGGCTCCGAGTCCGCTGTGTCTGACCATGCATGCAAGCTACTGTGGTGACGTCACCCCACCTACAAGTGTGTGGGGTGGATACGCCAGCATGTCGAACAAACACAAAAGTCCTTAGAAGTGTGGTTGGATTTTACCAGTGCTGCAATCCTTGTATGCAAAGGTGGTAGAGCACGTTGGCTTTAACGAAACTTCTCCACAGAAATACATTGTTCATCATCATCATCATCATCATACTATCATACTATAATTCTAACAATGAATGAATGAATGTCAGAAACACCGGCGTATCTCCTCATTGCCTGCACCAATCGCTCCCACTTTTCACACAGGCATTGACCATAATAATATGGAGGTCTTAACGAAGCCATTTTTTCAATAAGATTAATAATGAATTTATTAGTGAATAAAAACCCGTTTATTTGTCCGTGGTCTATCTCTGACCGAGCCACACTATTAGCACACATCTCTCCATGCCAAAAAAAATCTGCACGCTCCCAGAATCCAGCTAGGCTACATTTTACCGACGCAACTGTCATATTTACTGTACAGATATTGTTTTTACATCACCACACGATCCCACGGGCAAAGTTGCTGTGACGTCATAATCGTCACACTTCTCCACCAGCACAGAGGCACCTACCCTTTTTCACACCGCCCCCAGGCAGGCATCTGACCACACGGGGAAAACAACTCAGACGACAGACGCATACTACAGCTATTCCCAGGGCTCGACAGTGCGACTAGGTACTCGCATTTGCGACTAAAAATATCACCGTGCTAGTTGTAAAATTAGATTTGTAGCACAGGTGCGACTACAGGATTTGACCATTCATTCGTGATAAAGACAAGTCTCTGTCTACAGCAAGTGCACATTCTATTGTCGCGGTTCTATACCTAAATTTATATTTCTGAACGGCGGTGTCGTTCGCCAAAAAGAGCAGAGCTACAAGCTAACAACGTGTCAAGGCTCAATGCGGTGTTCATTTGAAGATCTGTCCCTTTGCTCCCACCGCACCGCCCCTCCCTGTGTTGCTGCTCAGTTCTCTTCTCTGTAGACAGAAGGACTTGCTAGGACCCCGACACGTTGAAAGGGTTGAATACTAAAGTTATTTAGAAAGTTTGTAATGTTAAAACATCACTTGATATAACTTTTAACCAAACGTGGGTGAAACAGCGTGCAGCCGTGCACGTAAAGAGTGCACGTGCGCACGCACATGGAGTGGACGGATTGATTGATATACCAAAACAACCCTTGCTTAGCACCTCGCTAAAAGCGTGTGCGCAGGCTACTCTGAGGTGGGCACCCACTGTCGTTATAGGAACCTTCTGCCCTTGCCTTGCTGGATATATTAGTCAGTGCCTAGCTCAGGTCCATAACTCTAAATGCAACACTTCTGAACTGAAGCAGTCAAAGCCAAGGAGAATGTTACATTACTAATTCACCATCGAGTAGCCTCTGCACTGTCTAAATGTCACACTCACATGATAGAACAGCAAGATAAAAACGGATAGTCTATCTGTCCATCCATTCATAAAATTAATTGACTATCCATCCATCTATCTATCTATCTATCTATATCTATCTATCTGCATACCAAACTAATAGTCTATCAGTATAAAAACAAATTGATTATATAGATTACATAAAAAATATGATATCCAGATTAATATCAATATTGGAAAGATATTGTGATATAATATTTTGTCATATTGCCTGCCCCTACCTCATATCACTTTATTAAAGAAAAATCACACCTGTGTGAAGTGAGGGGCACTCTTATCATCATACATCATGTTTTAATTTACGTCATATTTAGCAGAATTTTGACCTAATTTCGTTATCGCTTGGACACCCAGCAACATATCCATATCCACTTTTGTGCCCAACCCAACTTCCCAAGACCATCTGTAAACAATTCCCCACACTGAACATAATTTGCTGTTCATATATTCAGAACGGGTAAGGACTAGTGTTATTAAACGAGTATTTAAATCGGTTGTTTAGCATGTTTTTCAAGGACATTGAAAAGCTTTAGGGCCTCCCCGATGCCTCCCCTGGTCGAATGTGGAAATATATTTCCAACTGATTTCAGTTCACTCCACATGCACACGCACAACTTCCTTGAAAAACACGGAAGCGGCTGACTAAACAACCAATTTAATTTAATTGGATTCAATGGGTAAGAAGCGTTCCTATAGAAACCATGCGCCATTTCTGACCCGCAGAGGGAAGGGGCGTGGATGTGACCTCATCTCGGAGCTACTGAATGAGCGTAGGGACTGAGGGAACGTATTTGGGGCTATATGGTTAAACAAGAGAAGCACCACTTTTAGCTTTATACAATCCCTGTCAGAGCTTTGTCCGTTGTTCAGCTGTTGACTTGTCACTGTAGTGCTGAACGGTAATACGCCACAGCTGTTGTTCTTGCTAATTCTCCAATGCAATTGCGAACCTGCGTCGCGATCATCATTTTGTCATCAATGACTGCACACACGTGAACAAGAACGCCACAGCTGGGTGTACTGCTTTGTGTTTAAAGTCGTTTTCGACTTTTCATGTCCAACTTTCTCTGTCTGCTGCTTCTCTGGGAAGCCTCATTTATATTCTACAGCAGTGCTGCACGACGGTGTCGTCGCATCGTATCGCATTGTCCAGAATTGAAACTCCATCAAATCGCATCGCATCGTATCGCATCATATCGTATCGCATCGTCCAGAATTGAAACTCCATCAAATCGTATCGCATCATATCGTATCGCATCGTCCAGAATTGAAACGCCATCCAATCGCATCGAACTGCATCTTATCGCATTGTCCAGAATTTAATCGACGTGTGTGTGTGTGTGTGTGTGTGTGTGTGTGTGTGTGTGTGTGTGTGTGCGAGCGCATATCCCCGCCAGGCCAGGTTGTATACTCAGACCTGTGGAATTCATAGGCAGTCATAGTAGCTAATTTGAATGGGATCTGATCAAACTGACTGATACGGATATAGAACAATATATTGCTGTCAGGTGGAAACCTTGTATGACCAAAACCATTCCTTTACAAAATTTATAATAATTAAATAAATAATATTTAAATAAATAGCCTATCTACAAGCTCACTATGCATCCTATTCATATCACGCCATGTTGGGAGCTTGTGCATGCTATTTTTAACTGTGGACCACCACATAGTGTTTATACACTATTTAGTTTATACACATTAATGGTAGAAAGAACGCTTTGGGCAACAGATTGATTGATTGAAGTATTTATTAACAGATTGGAGAATTACAGTATACATTTCAAGCACAACTCAATAAAAAACTGTTCACTGTGGACGACACCTTCCATAAAGCATTACACTTGTTTACAATAGAGTCCACCATGTTCAATTCATCATAACATTTAGAGACGTACAAATATATCCAAAAACAGGAAATCATCATCCACAATTTGGTGGCATAGGATGGCATAGGTGGCATAGGATGTGGAATAGAATAGAATAGAATAGAAGGTTTAAGATGGAAAAAGTCCACTTATGTACAGCGGAATTGCATATCATCAATAATTCCCATCCCTGTTGATGATTGTGCTACCAATCCACAGGCACAACATTACTTGAAAATATCCGTTTTCCATTCAATAACAACACTTTTCTAGCCTCAGCCATTGAGGCGTTTACATTGAGGTCTTTTACTTCCCACTGATGTCTAATGTCATAATGTTAAAGCTGCTACATTTTCTCTGCCTGGTGGAAAGAGGGAAGATAACAACAGCTTAGAGGAGAGTGGGTGTTGATTTGTGAGTCATTGTGGAAACGGAATGAATAATTATATTAAAATGATGAAAAGAAGACTGGATGCAGTGGCAACAGGGGGTTGGGAAAGCCTCCGCTTTCAACTTCCTGCAGTGGATCAGGGAATTCAAAAGACAAATATGGCATGAAAATAGCATCATGCTTGTGTATTTTGCATTGTGATCATCAGAGTGTGCAAGGGATCCATTTAAAACTGAAGTGGAATACTGCAATTTTGGAAATACCAGGTCTTGTTCTGATTAAATGATAGGACTGACATTTACCTGCTTGATCCAATAATTACAGTACATGTGTTGCTTCACTCTACACTTGACACCATGGCCATCAGTTAACTCCTCTATCAGATAGACTGACACCTGTCGACCTGTGCACAATGATCCATGAGCCTCTTGTTTGCATCCCGGCCTGCCCATGTCTACGTGATGAAGTGTCCCTGAGCTACAGTATAGGCACTTAACCCCTAAACCTAAAGGCTCACGCATACTCCAGTTTTAGGTGATAACCTACTCACCGTGGGTGAGTAGGTTAACATGCAGGTGTCACTCAAGCCACAGTGATAAGAGACTCACCGCTCACCCTAGCACATGTCTCTGTTTTTACCAACCACCGTGGTGGTTAGGTCATCACCTAAATGTGTAGTATGCGTGAGCCTTTAGGGGTTAATAGTGCCTTGCTCAGAGACACATCCCCCTGCCTCTAGAAGGATAGGGGAGCGCCCCCCCCCCCCCCCCCCCCCCCCCACCCAGCCTCTATCCCCGTAACCCCAATGATGTGCCTGCACAACCAAGTATTACCCACCTTACTTTCAAATCACCATTTCACTGTACCTGTTACAATGACAATACAGATTCTATCTATCTATCTATCTATCTATCTATCTATCTATCTATCTATCTATCTATCTATCTATCTATCTATCTATCTATCTATAAATGGACTTTGACATCATACTAGTCCACGGACAGAAAACCCCAGGCCACAGAAAATCCACTGAATGTTCAAAGTTCTGGAAATCTGATGTCTTTAAACCTTAAATACACAGCAGAGCTGTTTTTCTAACCTGTTTTCCTTTAGGAGGGAATAGCCAATAGAGACCGTCAACAAGTAGTAGTCAAAACAATAAAAACTAAATTATTATCTTCCTTTATTTGATGCAGGCACTTGTTTCCCCCTGGCCTGCACACAAATGCAAAATGTCTCTTTTATTGACTGCACTACATGCCTGCCATGCATTGTGTTTTGTTTTGACACCTGTTGTTGCCTTAATGCTGCCATTCGTCACTGGAATAGAATAGTCCAAATCAATCACTTTGGCCCTCAGCTGTGTCCACAGAGAGAGAGAGAGAGACAGAGAGAGAGAGAGAGAGAGATCAATGTGTGGGTGTAGGCTATTGGATTCCTCCAGCGGGGTGCACGTGTGTGCATGTGTGTGTGTGTGTGCGTGCGTGCGTGTGTGTTTGAACAACTGTGATGCTTGTAGATTTGTAGAGTCAACTATTTTCAAGAAACACTATATAGGGTGAGGTGAGAGGGATCCAATTCATCCGAAGCTCCAAGTGGGTGGGGAAAGGTTAGGGAAATGTCTTTGTTTTTAACGTCCTCTTAAACCATTTGACCATCTTGTATCCTTGTTGTTTTGTTTACTGTTTACACTTTTGTTTAAGTGTTGTACATGTTTGTATTATTCGTCTGTACTAATATTATCAGAATAATGTCAAATCTGGGAAATCTAGGAATTTCTTAGGCCTACCAAGAAGTGTCTTCACCAATGTGTTTTTAAAGGTGTCTATTAACATAATAATAATAAACTTTATTTATATAGCACCTTTCATACATAAATGTAGCTCAAAGTGCTTTACAGGGCAGAAAAGATAAAAAAAACAAAAAACAAAAGCAAAACAAAACAGCATTAAAACAGGCATGCAGTTAAAATACAATAGCGCAGTGTCAAATCAGGAGAAGGCACCTTGTCCTTTATAAGAACACTACGCTGAATATAAAATAAAAAACCTGGAAAAAAGGAAAAAGTGGACACATCACAATTCCTTGGCTTTGAAAAAAAGTGGCTGCAGGTCTGAAAAACCATGTGACCTGTTGACCTGCTTTTTCCTCCCCTCTGGCTCTGCAGCAGCCTGAACTTTTCAAAGTGTGCAGTGTCCCAGTGGACTGGCTTGCCATGCGGTCAATACATCAGTTCAGGTGAGCCTTGGGAAGCCCCGTTTGGCTTACACTGTAGATGGAATGACTGGTGGGATGATTTGTGAGGTGCCAATAAGGAATCTATAACCAGGGCTTTGTGTGCTCTGAAAAGGTTGGTCTTTAGTGTGTGAGGGGAAATGCTTTGGCATTCAACAGTGGTCACGGTCCAAGAGTAATATAGTTGCGTTATTGTTTTGCGTGAGAAAAAATATTGATATAATGTCACATACAGCTGATGAAGAAACCTGGGCGGTCCGTCAGGGTTGGGGCTGCTGGGGGTACGGCCGTTCCCCGGCCCGGGACTCCAGGGGCCCTGCTGGGGGTACGGCCGTTCCCCGGCCCGGGACTCCAGGGGCCCTGCTGGGGGTACGGCCGTTCCCCGGCCCGGGACTCCAGGGGCCCTGCTGGGGGCCCGGCCGTTCCCCGGCCCGGGACTCCAGGGGCCCGGCCTTCCAACTGACTGTCAGATGATCACGATCACAAAGTCACAGACCTTTGAAAGCCCTGCCTCTCGAGCAGCAGGCCAATTCAAATAATTATCTCAGCGTGCTACAAATGTCTATCTGCGTCCTGTAAGTAGACTTAGAAGTAAAAGTAGTGCTCTGTTGGCTCTTATTTTGAAGAGGAAGTCCGTTTTGCTTGTAGCCAAGCTGCCTTGACAAGTTGATGATGCCGGCAACTAACCAAGTAGAAAACAAGCCAAAGTTAATTGTATTTACGGCATGAAAACCATGCATCTGTGACTTAGACAATGTACACACATTGGCCTACGTTAAACATGGAACCTCTGCGACATTAGGTGAGTAGTTCATTGTATAAGGCTCACGCTGGTAAAATCATCAACAGCTGCCCAAAAATACATTAGCAGGTAGGCTACACTACAGTACTGTTACTGTCTCTGCCTGCAAGAATGTGATGTTATTACATTGAAGTGCTTGTACTTGTGAGAGAAAACTGCATGCAGTAGGTTTGTAAGACCTACTATTGCGGGGATGTGTTTTTTTAAAGCGGTTATTATATTGCACCGTGTGTGTGTGTGTGTGTGTGTGTGTGTGTGTGTGTGTGTGTGTGTTTTCTAAGTTTGGTGTGGATTGGAGCTACAGGTGGCACCACATGTGTGGCCCCTGTCGTGGCTATTCTGATGACAGACCCCTGACCAATGTTTGTGCCAAGTTTGGTGTCGATCAGAGAAACGGTGCGCCCCACAAGTCCACAGTTGTGACGTCCACCGATCACCATTGGTCCGCCCACCCGTCCCTCTAGGCAATTCTAATATACTGTAGGATATAATTAAATCATTGATGTTGACCTGAAAAGGACCTGAGACGCTGTCCACGCCCGATATTGAAACGGTGATGCACCTCCCTCTGGTGGGTGTTATTGGTCGTTTATAGATGAAAATAGACAAAGGATGGGGAGTCAGGGAGAGGTGCCTCAGGGGAGGGGCGAGCTGGATGGTTCGAAACACAATAGCTTATTGTAATTTCCCTTGTCTATCGGTATAGGAGCATTCTACCAACAAGAATGATGGAGGCTGGATGTCCCCGAGTATGTTTCTGATGTGTTTCTCATTTTCATCAGAACATGAAGACCATCTTGGATGCCATTGTGGTTTGGTGACTGCCAATGATGTGATAAATTGGCTGAATTCCCCAGGTCATGACCATAGAGATGTCTTAGGAAGCCATTATGCTGCATTGTACTGTAGTTGTCCATCTGTGTGTGTGTGTGTGTGTGTGTGTGTGTGTGTGTGTGTGTGTGTGTGTGTGTGTGTGTGTGTGTGTGTGTGTGTGTGTGTGTGTGTGTGTGTGTGTGTGTGTGTGTGTGTGTGTACTGTGTGTGTGTGTGTGTGTGTGTGTGTGTGTGTGTGTGCGTGTGCGTGTGCGTGTGCGTGCGTGTGTGTGTGTGTGTGTGTGTGTGTGTGTGTGTGCGCGCGCACGCACACACACACGCGCATGCGACATATAGAGAGAGAGAGTCTATTCAGTCTATTCCTCATGGATTGTCTTGATGGTCCATAAACGTGTTCTTGAGGGGAGGGCACAGGAGAAGTATTGCCCAAGATGGACTCGGCATACCCAGACCTGAATGGTATTCTGTGCTTACAGAATGATGTACTGCAACCTGTCCCAGATTGGCCCATTTGATTGATAGATTTAGAATCTACATTGTAGATACATAGTTCCACCCAATTGCAATAACAATTTGAAGCAATTCAGTGGGTTCTACTTCTGGTAGTTGCTAAGGGACCACATGCCTGAAGCCTCCTATGGTCACATCGTGTAGCGTAGTCAATTACTTAGGAGCTAATGGCGTCATCCCAAAGCAGCATGGGAGTTTTCCAAGAAATGGTGTCCCCTAAAAGTTCCACAATTCTCATAATTTTATTTCTGTCATGTGTTTGGCTGGAGATCAACTGAGACGCATAATGAATGGAAAAGGCAAAAGGCATTTTACCGGTATTATTCTTTAATACCGGTGGGGGGGGGGGGGGGGGGCATGGTGATTGAGGTTGTGTATACATGATGACATGTTTGTTGTGATGTCATTTATTTGTTATTTGATAAAGTGCACAATACCTTCAATTGGTATGCAATGCTGTGTTTTATAGTCGTCGTCGTCGTCGTCCCCAACCACCTCTGTCTACCCTGGGAGAGAACTATCGGTGCTCAACATGATGTGTCTACTGCATGAGCAACCCGTTTCCTATTTTTCCCCATTAGGACTGTCTTAGTCCATTAGCCTGCAGTGAAATGGAGATGTGGTAAGTGGTATGATGTAAGTTGAACTCAAAACATCTGCTGTATAGAACCATTAGTCTACCTGCATCTAACCATTTCAGCCACTAAGAAGTCTTTAACTATACTCTTCATTGGAAAACTGTTTGGAGTTGAAAGTTCCATAATCCGACTCAGTACGATGGTGTCGCAACATGTGACACCGTACAAATTAAAACAATCAAAACAATTCTAAATCAAACATACTGTAAGTTGTACAACTACCAGCTCACATGCTTCATCGCTCCATCGAAGTACAAAAACACCACACAGAATGGAATTGGAGTAAAAAGGTTCTTGGACAAATGTGTAACTCACACTTTTTCACTCTATAACTAAATAAGTACTGAACCCAATACACTCAATCTCAACAAATAACCCTGAAACCTTGTATCCTTTATTCCCCCTCCCAAGGACAACTCACCTGTTAGTAGAAAATACAGCTTTCCATCACTATGTGCTAGAGGCATCAAAGTCAAGTTGCAGTGGTCATGCAGAGACGGTAAAGCTCCCCCACTCTCTCCCAGAAGGCAGGAGGGTTGGGGGGGTATAGCCGGATTGTCCAAACCAATGAAGGAACCTGACAAACCTCTGTCCTGACCTTCATATTGTACAGCATTAAAAATACACCACGCAGCCCCTGAGAGACACGCAAGCAAGCACACACGCAAGCAAGCATAGTAGCATATGCATGCACGCTCTTCCTATGTGATGCTTTTTATCATTCATGTGCTTTGTGCTTACGTGACAACCACTCCCTATTTAAACGTGTATTGGGTAGAATGCACCGCAGTCCATTGTCTCTCCCTCTCTCTGTCTCTCTGTCCCTCTCTCATTATCCTAGTCTCTTTCTCCCCATAGTATCTTAATGAACAATCAAGCCTGCTATTGTGATATGGCCATTGCGAATGTCCTCTTCGAATATACACAACAATTAATTCCAGACTTCAAAATTTCATTATGCTTTGTAATAGATTATAAAAGCGAATGCGCATATTGTTTCCATTAGAACACAGCTCATGCACAAACCCAGCTGACAGAATGAGACTTAAACACATTAATTGCTAATCTCCCAGTAAGACAAGGGGGGGTTAATTAGATCCTCCGTATTTAAGACAATACCCGTTCCTCACCCCTCCACGTCCTTTTCTCATCTCTGAGATTCCCCACATGAAATGCTAATTGGCTTTAACTGTAAACAGCTCTCTATGACACTTATGTCATTCTGGACCTTCTCTGATCAGACCAGACCAATGGGCTGAAGACAACAGTCTTGTCAAAACTTGACTATTGTAACTCGATCCCTCCTTACTGGCCTACCGGCATGTGCACTTAAGCCTCTCCAGCTGATCCAAAATGCCGCAGCTCGCTTGGTCTTCAACCAGCCAAAATACTCACATGTCAAAATACCCCCTGCTCCGCTCCCTGCACTGGCTCCCGGTCGCTGCCCAGTGCCCACATAGAATACAAAACTCTGATGCTGGCATTCAAAGCAACCAAAGGTATGGCTCCCCCATATCTTGCAAGCACGATTGAACCCTACAAACCCTCCCGCGCACTCACATCAGCCAACGCAGGAAAGCTGGAAGTACCCTCAGGTCCCTCACTAAAAACGCCGGGACAACGCTCCACACGTCCCAAACTCTTCTCCCTTCTGGCCCCAAAACTGTGGAATGCACTTCCCGTTAGATTGACAAAGTAACTTCTGTTTGATAGGTAGGAGGAGAACCAGGACAGGGCCGTACCAGACAGGCCTATACAGTGCTCCAGACGCTGTATTAAAATTGAATGATCGATCGTGTCAAATGCAGCCGTTAAATCTAGAAGTAAGAGAACGGATACATGTTTCTTGTCAGCAGACACCCTAAGATCATTCATTACTTTTACAAGTGCTGTTTCTGTGCTGTGATTTTTCCTAAAGCCAGATTGGAATTTGTTGTGCACATTATTGTTCTGTAGAAATATATCCAATTGATGAGAGATGCATTTTTCTAAAACCTTGCCCAGAAAGGGTAGATTTGAAATGGGTCGATAGTTACCCAAAACAGAGGGATCAAGATTGTGTTTCTTGAGTAGGGGCCTAACTACGGCAGTCTTCAGCGAGTCTGGGAAGACGCCTGATTGTAGAGAGCTGTTTACAATTTTTAGGATATCTCCAATCACACTGTCTAAGACCTCTTTGAGAAAGGTGGTGGGAATTGTATCCAATGAACAGGATAATAAACGATAATAGGCTCCCCCTGGAGAGATCTACCCTGGGACCATTAGCTGCTGTTTGAAGGTTTGCGCTAGCAGCAGCACCATTCATAATATCAGCTCTAATGTTAAAGATTTTGTTATCAAAAAAGCATGCAAACTCATTACACTTAGCTTTAGAGGCCGGGAATGACTGCTTGTAGGACTGGGGGGGGGGTTTAAAAGTCGATCAATGGTAGAGAATAGGACTCTGGCATTTTTCTTGTTCTCGTTAATAATGCCAGAGAAATATGCCTGCCTTGCTAGACGCAAGGCTTTGTTATAGGTGACTGTTGACTTTTTAAGAACCTCTAGGTGGGTGGTGAGTTTATTTTTTCTCCAAGCTCGCTCAGCTCTACGACATTCTTGCTTCAGTGAGCGTGTATGCTCATTTAACCAGGGCGTCACTCTGGTGTTATGTTTCTTTTTTGTTTTCAAAGGAGCCACTATTTCAAGAGCTGACTCTAGTTTAAGATAAAACATTTGAACCATATCATTTACTGGGGGAGTATCGGGCAAGGGGGGGCCCAGATGACGAGAGAACTCGTCGGCTGCAGAAGAGCTAAAAAAACGCTTTGTTATGGTATATTCAGTGATGTTTTTCTCTAGATCAGAGACAGTCATATTAAAACACAGCAAATAGTGGTCTGATAGCTCAGGCCTTTCAATAGTCCTTTCCACAGTGATGTTCATCCCTCTAGAAATCACCAGGTCCAGAGTGTGCCCATGTTTGTGTGTAGGCCCAACAACATGTTAGATAAACTCAAAGGAGTGCAATAACTCTAAGAAACCCATAGCCACAGCATCTGTAGCATCATCCAGGTGCAGATTAAGATCACCTGAGATAAGAGTTCTGTCATAGTTAGTGGAGCAGATAGATAAAAGTTCTGATATTTCTGTTAGAAATATTGCTTTACTGCATTTTGGCGGGCAATACATGCCCTATACATATGTATAGCATAGTATAGTATAGTATAGTTTATATGTATAGTATCATTATATAGATTATGTTCTAGTTACGTTCTTAGCTTACGCATGTTTCATGATAAATGCATTCTATATATTTTTGTTCTTGCCTAATGTAAATCGCTCTGGATTAAGAGTGTCTGCTAAATGCCTAAATTTTAAATTGGCTTGAAACCATGACGTGGTTTAAAAAAGAAAGATTCCAAATAATATTCATCAATATCTTGGTAGATATTGTAAAACTGTCCCTTAGTGTCCTCGATATTTCCCGGCTTTTTTGTTGGAGGCAAATGTGATTCTCTCTCTCTCTCTCTCTCTCTCTCTCTCTCTCTCTCTCTCTATCTCTCTCTCTCTCTCTCTCTCTCTCTCTCTCTCTCTCTCTCTCTCTCTCTCTCTCTCTCTCTCTCTCTCTCTCTCTCTCTCTCTCTCTATTCTCAAGGAGGAGTACTCATTTGGAGGAAAATATAGCACATTTGAAAGAGGCTTTGCTATGTTAACATAATACGAACGAGCCAACTGAAAGCTCTGGACTTTGACTACTCATTCATGTTATGAAAGAGGTTAAATTGAGGGAAGGCAGAGGAACTGTCAACCTATGTATCCAATTCCACTGGAAAACCGGAGACAACTGCATAATTTGCTTCACAGAAACACTTACACAGATGTATGAGGGGTTCCCAGACAGCAACGTTTGTGTGGCTCTTCACAATGACATGCACATTGCTGCATACAGCTCCAGGAAAACAGATTATTTGAAATCATGGTCTGATATTGAGGGAACAGCAAACAGGCCATAGACAAGAGGTGTATGTGGCAGTGGTTACAGACAACAATTGATATAAGATGCAGAACCAGCTGCATAGAGAGCTTCTGTACCCACCTGGGCCCATTAAATATCTCAGCGGTGCATTCAATAGGGTAAAAGGCTGCAGGCTGTCTGATGGCATCCTGAGCTGCATTCTCATAGCATTCATGATCAGCTGTAGCTGGTGGCAGTGTTTGCTTATGTTTTCAACCTCTACCTAACCCAAGCTGTTGGTCCCGTGGGCTTCAATATACAGATCCCTGGGAGACCCCGGTTAGGAGGGTGCGGGCTGGGCTGGGGGGATGAAAGCGAACCTTTCCAAGAAACCTGGTATGTCCGGTCAGTTAGGCAGGAGAAGAAACAGTTTATTGTCGTGCCGTCCCAGCGATGCCTAGGTCAGCAAGGGTGTCCAGGAGCAGCTGGTGGTTCACTGTGTAAAATGCTAGGTCTAAAAGAATCAGGACTGCAGAGTGGGAGGCAGCCTTGGCAGCATACTGTAGTGCTTCTGTGACTGCATGGAGTGCAGTTTGACCCTTAACACTAGCATGTCTGAGAGGTCATTTTGACCGTTTATTTATTTATTTTGAAGTTAATTATCTTTGCCCATGAAGCTTTCAGAAGGTTCCCCTTCCATGACCATCATCAGCCATTCTATCATCTCAGAAATCTGAAACATTTTCTAAATTAATTAATGTAGAATTACAGTATGTGCAGGATGTAATTTACTGTACATAAAAATGTGAGGGACTTCATTTATTTGACTACGTTTAAATAGTTTATTTTAAACCAAAAGTCCTCTCTCTCACACTTATGCCTAGTGTGCCAGTGATCACCCTCCTTAGTGCCAATGTTAGCACCCGTGCCAAAGGTTACCTACCCCTGGTTTAAAGTATTGAAAAATGAAAAATACAGTACAGAAGTACAGTACATATAGTAGGCTACCAATACTTTTCACCACTCTCTGGTCTCTCTCTCTCTCTCTCTCTCTCTCTCTCTCTCTCTCTCTCTCGGCGGGAATCCTACTATCTCTCTCTGCCACATTCTGCCCCCCCCCCCCCCCCCCCTTCTCTCAAGGATTTATGAGATTAGTATAACTCGCCTTGCTCTCACATGCTCATTCACACTCTTTATCTAACTGCTTTTACTTATACATTTCTCTCCTTTCTCACTCCAAAGGCCAAATGTCCCAGAGTCATGCAGTGAAAGAAGCTTGGGGAATGTTGAGCCCCTCTACCATAGGAACCTGATCGAAAATGCTGCAGTATTAGTCGTTGGATGATTCTGGGAAGTGAAGTCTGCAATGAATTATCCTGCTCGCTTCCTTTTTTGGAGCTGTGAAAGTCCTCCCAGTCTTGGACCAGTATAGCCTACAGATCCTAGTTGGAGAGGTGGCAGATTGCAACCATCAATGGCCCTCTCAGCTGAGCGAATGATCCGCTTCAGTCTGACCATGTCTGTTGTAACTCAACCACATGAGCCCTACTCTCGCTATTCTGAAGTGAAAAAATTGCAGATTGGCTATTTCCGCCTAATGGCTATTGGCTAAAAGCCTATAGTGGAGGGGGAAAGGAATTAAGGTCCTAGTATATCCCCCTGGTTTTAATCATAAAAATATGCACATACTTATATTCTTCACAGACCTAGAGAGTAACATTCACAGCTGGGTGGGATCTTTTTGACTCCCTGCTGACAGCCCTGCTCCTAGTCACCTGGAGCCCCCTATTGGCTATGCTCTGTAACTACTTGAGGCTGTCTTTCACTTCATTCCACTCTTTTTCTAATCCAGCTTTCCACTCTCTTGTTCTCCACCTTAGTTCTCTTTACTTTAGTCCTACTAGACCCCAGGAAATTACATCTGGCCACAAAAGATCACAGGATCTACTGAATGTGAAGGGGGAGGTGACAAACGGACATGTTGAGCTTATGACACACAGTATAGCATCCCCCTAGTATCCCTCTTCACATTAGCTCTATCGCACATTAACTCTTTCACATGTCACACTCATTCTCTCTGTGTCATTCTCTCGGTCTCTCCATGCAGTCTTTCATTATTCTTTGTTTGAAATCTCTCTTTCTTTCCATTTCTATCATTTCCTCCCTCCTCTCAATTTAGACTTCATTAAAGGACAACTTTGGGGTTTTTCAACCAAGGTTCATGTTTTAGGTTGTTATATAGCCTTATATTTCAAACCCTCACCTTAAACCTATCCGGGGTGCGCACGCTTTTCCGACACACCAAAGGTCCGAAGCGCGGGGACATGCAATGCGAAAATGCGATGGTCCGACATGCGCTGCTCCCGTGCTTGCAGTTATGGTTAGGTTAGGGATTGAGGTTTCGGATCAATAGTATGTCGGAACTAATGATTAGTCTAAAGTAAGTATGCACCCCCTTTCTTTCGTTTTAGGGATTTTAGCTATTTTTTGACAGCGGGGCGGGGGCTTTCGAACATGGGGCTAATATGTATTTTTCATTAGACCGACAACCTACCTCTATCTCTAACCTAACCATAACCACAAGCACGGGAGCAGCGCATGTTCAAGCGCTAGTCCGACCGTTGTTTCCGCATGTCGGACTAACGCTCCGTCGGAATTACGATTCGGATCCCGTTTCTTTTCTGATTATATCTATAAAGAAGGCTTAGAAGAGTATATTTTCTACCCCAGAAACAGTCTTAAGTACCGTATGTGTATAATTTACCATCTGTGATTCAGTGAGTGACTGTAGCCTATGTGCTGTATTTTGCAGCACCACATTTTGCAGTGCCAAATATGACTTGTAAGCCATAAAGCTGAGAGAATGCAATATCCCCCGGCCATACATCTGTCAAGATTTGGCTACAGAAAGAGGTCGGCCCTCTCATTGACATATATTTTTGTAGTTTTGATGTCTGCTCGACACAAAGGCATCAAAGGCACATCTTACATGCAAGACATTCAGATCAAAATAATGAAAATCTTCGTTCCTCTTCTCTCACCCTCCCTCTGTGTTCCGTGCCAGCGGGGTTATCCCATGGAGGGCTGAGCATCAAAGCGGTGGTGTGTCTGACACCTCGTTAGATACATGCTGCTGCACAGCTCTGGAAAAGTGCTGCGGTCCCCAGACAGTCCCCAATCCCCCTAGCCAGAGAACTCGATCAATGCCTCTCACCCAGGCCTGAAAGTTAATATCACCATGTCTTTATGAGTTGGACTACAGTCGAAACTCCAGCCAAGGAGAGGCTGGAGTTTCGAGTGGCAAGGAGTTCACGCTCACAACAATGTCAGTGGCAGTGCACACTTGCATGTACTCTGAGTGCACGAACATACGTATGCATGCAAGTGTGTGCACGCACGCACGCACGCACGCACGCACGCACGCACGCAGGCGCGCATGCACGAACGCACACACACACACACACACACACACACACACACACACACACTACCAACCTATACAATCACACAATCTCTGTCACTCACACAGGAAATAAACATTTCTTTTTTGTATTTAATGTATTTTCATTAGTTACTCTGACATGACAAAAACAAACTAGCGCTATAGCTGAGATTTTTGCAATACCTGCAGCATCATACATTGGTGTTATGAAATGAAACACTGGCTTTCTCCTTGTGTGTGAGCTATACTTCATGCAAACGTAATGTGTTTTTCGCAACTCTAGCCTATTGATATTGCGGTGCCTGTCAGCCACCCTGATAAGATTTTCTCCTACAGCCATGGTCTCTTCTCTAAAAGTATTTGCCTCATAGAAAAGCTGACAAAATGCAGCATATGCAGAACTGATGCCCATATTGTTGGTAGACACAAAAAGGAAGTTTCACAACTCAAACCCAGAATTCAACATTTTGGTTTTAAGATGTTGATATTAATTTTGTATTCATCCTTAGGACCCCAATCACACATTGGAAAGCATGAGTGTCTATTTCAAACAAAGTGTTTTTTGACTGGGGGGTCATAGGAGGAATTGCCTCTCATAATTTTATTAATTTGACCCCCCTGTACTCCTGTAGTAGGATGTATTAGGATGTTGATATTCATTCATCAGCCAACACTCCCCACTGACAGGTAGTACCCCAATGCTGTTATTGGTTCAACTTCATTTCAGAAGAAGAAAGAATGAATAGAAGAAGAAAAAGTGCCTTGATGATGCCTTCCCTTCGATATTGCATTCAGCAGACTCTCAAGCATCTTCCCACTGAGGACCCATCAATTCCATAATTAAGGCTAATGTATTCTAACTAGCGTGCGTGCGTGTGTGCGTGCGTGCGTGCGTACGTGCGTGCGTGCGTGCGTGCGTGCATGCGTGTGAGAGGGAGGGAAGGAGACCTTGAGAAAGTGGGAAAACAAGCCTCCCTGTTATTAACAGGGTTATTGAAGGACAGATACACGTGTCCCCTTTCTCAGAGAGACTGATGTTAAATTAATTAATATGTGATTGTAGACTCTCAAAACGTCATAGGCCTATTTGAACGGCTGTCTCTTTGTGCCATGTTTAATTTATACTGCCAAAGCAGACTAATTAGATTAATAGAATGGGGCACCAAATTGTTAACAGCAGGGTGCTTACTCTTCTTCTTCTTCCAAGGCCATTTCAGACGGGGATCGAGTTATGCAGTCTTTCTCGCATGGATCAGCTACGCTATCTGAATGCGGAAAATTGTCGTTTCACAGTTTTACCGCTCCTTCAGCTGCTTTTGCTTCTACATTTTGATGTTTGCGGCGGTAGTTCAGTATTCTTTCACTTTCTTCCCACGATTGGTGCCCTATGTTCTGCAGAACCTAAAGCCTGTTGGTTAATCCGGGCCTGGACTGAGAGAGAGAGAGAGACAGAGAGAGAGAGAGAGACTCAGGATATGCAGTACCTGAAAATGATATGACCTGCAATTTAGGGCAGTATGTGTTTGACTTAAAATTGGAGGGTGAAAAGAGATTTCTAGTAGAGTACAGGCGAGAAGTCCTCTGGTATTGGACTGAATGTGACCCAGGAGTCTCCAGGTGATTCTTCAGGTGACTGAAGAGTGAACACAACAGGCTTGTCGACTCCGATGACAATACACTCTGCCATCAGACAAACAAAGTAATAAAAGAAAGTGAAACATGATCCATTCTCGCCTTCCATCACACAGGGGAGGGAACATCTGCCATCCTTCTCTTTTGACACAGGGACCTGTCCTTTTGTGATGGAAAAAGCAATCAGCACAAATGTTTTGTTTTGAACCATTTCAACGTGGCATCATGATTTCGGGCATATCAGTTCACAAATGTAAAAGAAATAGCAGATATACAAGCACACATTGTGATTGGATGTCTTTGCAGTTTGTCTATTTTTTGCGGTTCAACACCATCGCAAAATGTCTTAATTTGTCAATGTTTGTTGTGGTTGGCTCTCCCACTCCCATTCATATGTATGTTTAGAAAACAGCTTCAACTGTAGATACTGCACATACACTTTAATTACAATTTAATCTGACAGAGTCAGGAAATACATTATACCATAATTGTCATGGCTTGACGAAAGCTATAACAGTCTTATTTTAGACTGCACCTGCAGCCAAATGACCTTTGGAGTAATCGACTGAAACACAGGATTAACCTCATTAACTTGATTGCATCAAAATAAAAAAAACATACAAGCGTATTGTCCATGGTATACAGTATGACATCATGTGCAATGTGCATGCATGTGTGCATGCAGATGAGTGCGCGTTTGTGCACTGTATATTTCTGTGTGTATGTAAAATAAATAAATCTTGTGTCAGAGACACCTTTCCTGACTGAGCCACCAGCTTACACTCTTACATATAACTTTGTATTTGTGTGCGTGTGTGTGTGTGTGTGTGTGCGTGTGTGTTCAGTCTCTGTTCAGTCTCTGCCTACTTCTTGTGTTGTGTCTGTGCTCATTTGTCATTGCATACATGGCTGCATCATCACACAGCAACAATGCATCAACCTATGGGGTAACGTGCTCTCCATGTCTCTCTCTCTCTCTCTCTCTCTCTCCCTCTCAGCCAATATGCAACAACGATTGGGCAACAAAATGGGAATGGTGCTAGACCATCACCAGTCTGGAAAAATAAATAAATAGACCAGTCATCCCCCAATACATTCAAACCCTTCTGCCACACTTTTAAGGACATCCTTAGCCCGTTGAGGAAACACAGCTGGGCTCAGCCAGGGTTTAGAGGAGACTTCCCTGCAAGCCAACATCAGAGCTGCCTCTCTGTACTCTCTGTAATTAGTTATAACTAGAACTGCACTCTGTCGAGTGCCTACTTGCTTGTTGCACACAAGTAGTATAGTGCGCAAGCAGAGTGTACAAGTACTGTAGACCGCTACAAACGTTCAAATCTCAGCCTCTCTGTGAAAGAACGTTTGCAATATTGAATTATTAGGTTTAGCTATTGCTACGTACCTTGCTTTTGGAGGAAATAAAGTAGTATTTTGAAGTATGGTAAAATCTGTAAAGGAAATACAGTCCCATCGTTTTAGAAGTGTCCAGGATCCACTCAAATACCTATTTTTCTCAAAGAAAAATAGGTCATGGATATCAGATGAAAAAACTAATTAATAATAAAGATTAATTGAAAGAAAATATGTTATTACGTATACAGTATAATATTATTTATTTTAAACTCTCAATAACATTGCTTTCTTTGTCAATCGGTTTCATTTATTTGGTTTTCCTTACGTATTTGGTTGTCCTTATGGTTTTGGTTTTTCTTTTCCCATATTTTGTATTCCCATATTCTTGAGATTTTTGTTACGCATAACCAACCATTCCTTTCGTCTTTCATCCGTTTCTTTTGTTCGGATATTTCAAAGTTGTTTTCTTGAATTTCAAGTGGTATTTTACTTTTTAACGTATGAATTCCGTCTTTTTGAAAGCCGTTCCTTTCGTTGTCCATCGGTTTCATTTATTCGGTTTTTATTACGTTTTTCTTGGTCCTTATGGTTTTTCTTTTTCTTTCTATCCTCTAGTTTTTTTATTCGCATATGCTCATATGTCTATGTATATATGTATATGTAATTTGTGAGTTGATTAGTGGTATACTGTGGTTACTCGGGTGGTTTGATGCGTATGTCCCTTTAATCCACCCGGCACTGAAACATATCATCATTACGTCACCATCGTAAACCAATTATACCCTGGCATTGGTACATATCTTCATCACATCATGGGACATACACTTCGTAGCATGACGGAAAACATACCTGCACGTGTTAGGGTTTAGTAAGATAGGACCCAAAAGCAGAACTCAGAACCAGATGAAGGCAAACTCAGGTATTTATTCACAAAAACAGGAAAAAACAAAATAGGCATGGGGCTGTATAGGGCTATGTTGAGCTGGTCGGCAGGCAGGCAGGCAGGCGGCGTAGAACACTGGGGGCACAAGGAGACGAGGAGTTAGAAAAATATTTGATCGCAAGGAAAAAATGTAGAACTCAGAGGCACCGTGACTTTACCGATAGTAACTGAATAAACTGGCAAGGGCTGGAGTGAAGAGCCAGGTCTTATAACAGCTGGGCTTGATGAAGAGGTGTGTAGTTCCACAGGAGGTAGATACCACGTCACAGCCCAGGTAGCCAGTCACATGCCCATGCCAGACCGCAGACCATATAGGGAAAAGGAAAAAAACAGAAACACAACAGAAAAACAGCCCGCCCATAACAGCACCCCCCCTCAACGGGAGCCTCCTGGCGACCCACCAGGCTTCTCAGGATGGGCTAGGTGAAAGTCTCTGACCAGCTGAGGGTCCAGGATGAAGGACCGACGAACCCAGGACCTCTCCTCCGGACCGTATCCTTCCCAGTCTATCAGATATTGATAACCCCGGCCACGGCGACGAACATCCAACAGCCGCTGGACAGTATATGCAGGGTGGTCATCTATGATCCGGGCGGGCGGAGGGGGCTTGGAAGGAGGGCAGAGAGGACTGGAGGATACTGGTTTAAGTTGAGACACATGAAAAGTAGGATGAATCCTCATAGAGCTTGGCAGCTTCAATCTGACAGCAGATGGATTGATGACACGTTCCACCACAAAAGGCCCAATAAAGCGTGGGGCCAATTTCTTAGATTCTACTCTGAGTGGGACATCCTTGGAAGAAAGCCAAACACTCTGACCTGGTTTGTATTTGGGAGCCTCTACCCGATGGAGGTCAGCGACCCGACGATTGTTCTCAGCAGAGCGTAGTAGAGCAGCGCGTGCATCTTTCCAAACCCTACGACATCTGCGAAGGTTCAATTGGACGGAGGGAACAGCCAATTCCTCTTCCTGGGAGGGAAACAACGGTGGCTGATAGCCTAAAGAGGCCTCAAAGGGAGACAGTCCTGTGGCAGCACTGGTTAGAGAATTATGTGAATACTCCACCCAAGCCAGATGTGTACTCCACGAAGCAGGGTTGGCAGCCGCAACACACCGTAGGGCAGCCTCCAGATCCTGGTTAGCCCTCTCCGTTTGGCCGTTGGACTGGGGATGGAAACCAGACGATAAACTCACAGTTGCACCCAATGCTTTACAGAATGATTTCCAAACATGAGATACAAATTGAGGACCCCTGTCTGAAACAATGTCCAATGGAATACCATGAAGGCGGAAAACGTTGTTCACCAATAGATCAGCAGTTTCATAGGCTGTAGGGAGATTTGGAAGGGCCACAAAATGAACTGCCTTAGAAAAACGGTCAACAATGGTGAGAATGACAGTGTTACCTTGGGAGGTGGGCAACCCAGTGACGAAGTCAACTGCTATATGGGACCAGGGACGACTGGGAACAGGTAATGGATGCAACAGACCAGCAGGTGGACGATGAGAAGCCTTCCCCCTGGCACAAATGGAGCAGGCGGAGACGAATGCCCGGGTATCTGCCTCCATGGAAGGCCACCAAAAGTGACGCCTGAGGAGTGACACAGTGCGGTTCCTTCCCGGATGACACGCAAGTTTGGAGTTGTGTGTCCATTGAAGGACCTGAGAACGAGCTGAATCGGGAACAAACAGGCGGTTAGGTGGGCCATTACCCGGATCCGGCTGTGCTCGCTGAGCCTCCCTTACTGCAGATTCAATCTCCCAGGAAACAGCTGCCACCACTGAGGAAGGGGAGACGATGGTGTCTGGACTGGGAGGCTGCTCCTCAGGAGCGTGCTGGCGGGACAGAGCATCAGGCTTGACATTCTTAGACCCAGGACGATAGGTAATGGTGAAGTCAAACCTTCCAAAAAACAAGGCCCAACGAGCTTGGCGAGAATTTAGACGTTTGGCTGACTGAATATAGGCCAAGTTCTTATGGTCAGTCCACACAATAAATGGGTGTTCAGCTCCTTCTAACCAATGCCTCCACTCCTCCAATGCCAATTTCACTGCTAGCAGCTCCTTGTTACCAACATCATAGTTACGCTCGGAGGAGTCAAGGGTATGAGAAAAAAAAGCACAAGGGTGCACCTTCTGATCCTGGCTGGACCGTTGAGAGAGTACTGCCCCCACCCCTATATCAGATGCATCGACCTCCACAATAAACTGCAGGGAGGGATCAGGATGAACTAGAATAGGAGCAGTGGTGAACAGATGTTTGAGCTCATAAAAAGCCTGCTCTGCTTCTGGGGTCCAACGAAATGGGACAAGTGTGGAGGTGAGCTTATTAAGAGGCGCCACGACTTTGCTATAGTTCTTCACAAAGCGGCGGTAAAAATTTGCAAACCCCAAAAATCGTTGAAGTAGCTTACGGGTAGTGGGTGTAGGCCACTCTGCAACTGCTTTGACCTTCCCTGGATCCGCTCTCATCTGTCCTTTCTCCACAATGAAGCCCAAAAAACTGACCGTATCGACGTGGAACTCGCACTTCTCGGCTTTCACGTAGAGTTTATTCTCCAACAGCCTTTGGAGAACCTGGCGGACATGGGAAGCGTGGTCAGACATGTTCTTGGAAAAAATAAGAATATCATCAAGAAACACAAACACAAAACGATTCAGGAAGTCCCTTAACACATCGTTTACCAAGGCTTGAAAAACCCCAGGAGCATTGGTGAGTCCAAAAGGCATTACCAGGTATTCAAAATGACCCAATGCCGTGTTAAAGGCCGTCTTCCACTCATCTCCTTCTTTAATTCTGACCAGATGATAGGCGTTCCTGAGATCCAATTTAGTGAACACAGTTGCTCCATGGAGAAAATCAAAAGCAGAGTTCATTAAAGGCAGAGGATACTTGTTTTTCACTGTGATGTTATTAAGCCCTCTATAGTCAATACAAGGGCGCAAAGTACCTTCCTTTTTGGCCACAAAAAAAAACCCCGCTCCCACAGGAGAGGAAGATGGGCGAATAATTCCTGCAGCTAAAGAGTCTTTAATGTATTTTTCCATGGCCTCCCGCTCAGGACGTGACAGATTGTAAAGTCTACTAGACGGCATAGGGGCACCAGAGAGCAGATTAATTTCACAATCATAAGGACGATGAGGCGGTAGAGAGAGAGCCAGATCCTTGCTAAAAACCTGTCCCAGGTCATTATAATTAGCAGGAATGGAGGACAAATCAACAGTTTCAGGACGAGAGGCAACAGTGACCTCAGCTGGGGGCAGAGCAGATCGCAGGCAGGAAGAGTGACAAAACTGACTCCAGCTAATAATCTTTCCAGCAGACCAGTCAATGTGAGGGTTATGTAGTCTTAGCCAAGGAGAGCCCAGCACAAGGGGTGTTTGAGGAGAGATAATTATCTTGAACTGAATTAACTCCCTGTGATTGCCAGATAGGACCAAAGACACAGGTACAGTTTGATGGGTTACACGGGCCAACAATCTCCCATCCAAAGCATTAGCAGTAAGTGGTCTTTCCAACTGAATAAGAGGGATCTTAGCCTGGTCGGCAAAATGACTATCCAAAAAACTGTCATCTGCACCCGAGTCTACAAGAGCAAAAAGTGGCAAAGGGACCTGATTAACACATAAAGTAGCTTGAATCTGCATTCTGGTTTTGGATAGGGTTGAACAATCTGCATGGCTCACCAGTACCCCCACCTCTACTGACGAGCCCGGTCTTTTGGTCGGGTGGGGCAGGCAGCGCGCAGGTGACCTAATTGACCACAGTACAGGCACTCACCCGCCCGGAACCGACGAGAGCGTTCATCAGGGGATAAGTGGGCTCGACCCATCTCCATGGGCTCCTCTTCATCTGATTGCCGCGAGGGGTGAGATTTCACAACAGGTGGTGAAGGGAGAGAGGAAAGCGGAGGACGAGGACGGCTCCCTTTCTCTCTGCGTCGCTCACGCAGCCTGTTATCCAGCTTAATGGCAAGAGAAACAAGGGATTCAAAGTCAGTGGAATCATCACGAGAAGCAAGCTCATCCTTCATCTGTTCACTGAGAGCATTAATAAAAACCCCACGAAGAGACTGGTCACACCACCCCGCATCAGCAGCTAGGATTCGGAAGTCCACAGAGAAGTCTGCCACACTCTTGGAACCTTGATGAATATATAGCAGACGTTTAGCAGCATCACCACTGTGATCCGGATGATCAAAAACTCCCTTCATTTTTGACACAAAATCATTGATTGTGAGCATAGTCAAAGGTTGATTAGAATTTGCTGCCTCTGCCCAAGCCAAAGCCCTTCCTCTCAATAGCCCCATTACATAATGTACCTTAGATCGATCCGTAGGAAAGGTAAGTGGTCTTTGCATAAACACCATGGAGCATTGGAGAAAAAAACCACGACACTTATCCACATCACCGGAGAATGGCTCTGGGTCCGGAGCATATGAATCTCTGTCAGCAGGTTGCTGTGGGTTGGGCGGAGCAGCCTGAGCTGGTTCTGCAGGATTGAGTTGAGAAGTTAACAGGTTCATGCCAGCGGATAATTGGCCAATCTGATTTATCATGAGTTGATTGTTGTTAGAAAGTTCTTGCAAAGCTTGTTGGTGTTGTCCCAATAGCCTTCCTTGGTTCTCAAGAATTTTCCGTAAATCTGGTTCTGGGTCAGCTGAGTCCATAGTGGCCAGTTTATTCTGTTAGGGTTTAGTAAGATAGGACCCAAAAGCAGAACTCAGAACCAGATGAAGGCAAACTCAGGTATTTATTCACAAAAACAGGAAAAAACAAAATAGGCATGGGGCTGTATAGGGCTATGTTGAGCTGGTCGGCAGGCAGGCAGGCAGGCGGCGTAGAACACTGGGGGCACAAGGAGACGAGGAGTTAGAAAAATATTTGATCGCAAGGAAAAAATGTAGAACTCAGAGGCACCGTGACTTTACCGATAGTAACTGAATAAACTGGCAAGGGCTGGAGTGAAGAGCCAGGTCTTATAACAGCTGGGCTTGATGAAGAGGTGTGTAGTTCCACAGGAGGTAGATACCACGTCACAGCCCAGGTAGCCAGTCACATGCCCATGCCAGACCGCAGACCATATAGGGAAAAGGAAAAAAACAGAAACACAACAGAAAAACAGCCCGCCCATAACAGCACGTCTGCTTCCGTATGTCCCGACACATATCATCCAAACAAAATCACATTGTGGCAGAAACCGGGAAACGCATGCCGTAATCCAACAATGTAGACAACAAAATTACAAATTAGAAAATAAAAGCACATGGAAATAATCATGGTTGTCCGTGACACGTTCCCTCTTTTCATTATCTTTCTTTCTTTTTCACCCAACCCTCCTTCTGTTCCCTCTTCTTCCCCTGATATGACATGAAGTGAAGTTGCAATCCCACGTGTGTGTGTGTGTGTGTGTGTGTGTGTGTGTGTGTGTGTGTGTGTGTGTGTGTGTGTGTGTGTGTGTGTGTGTGTGTGTGTGCGTGCATGCGTACGTGCTCAGAACAGTGATTATAGCCATCATAATTACCTCTGTGCGGTTTGCCTATGGTGTCACATTGTTTCTTATTTACTTCATGTATGATTAATTGAGCAAACCACTGGGACATGACATGTAGGCCACTCTTTAATCCTGAAAGATCTTCAGAGAATATACAGGAATGGAGTGAATTAAAGAGAACAAGGGATATGGTGTAAGAGAATGCGGGGAAGGGAGTGGTAAGGAGAAAAGGAGTTAAGATAGGGAGAGAGTGGTAGCTCAATGCAAGACAGAAACAGGGAGATATGGTGGGAGGGAGAGAAAAGGAACAATGGACAGGGACTGGGGTACAGAACGTGATTGAGACTTTGAGAGATAATGAGACAGAAACAAGACTCTTTGAAAAGGATGAGAGGAAGAGAATAAGAGAAAGTGTGAGAGAGAGAGAAACTTGCTCTGCATGGCATTACTGACACAAATGGGCTGACAGGCAAATCAACCCGAAGTGCTTCTCTCCATGGTAACAAAAGCACACAGTATACTAGGCCTATACTGTAAGTTGGCAGCAGAGCTGGGGGAATTAATTAATGCTGCACTGTATAGCAGCATTAGACGTGATCATTTGTGAGTGTCCATCATTAAGTCATTTCATTGATAGCCTATATATTAAATGTCATTTAAAAAAGGGGGAAAAAATAACTCACTTCTCAACAACCAAGTCAATGAAACTTGTAGGCTATACTATCAGTTATGTTATCATCATCATCATCATCATCATCATATTTTTGATGATGATACAGGTTTAATGTTTGTTTTTAGTTCAATGTTTGACGATTCATTGACAATGAAGAGAAATAAAGATAATTTAATATAATAGCACCCCTCACTTCACACGGGTGTGATCTTTTCCTTCTGTTGAGTTGAGTTGAGTTGAGTTGGGTATGTCACCTGCATACTGTCCAATCAGATGAGGGCAAAGCACACAAATGCCTTGGGAAGAGTTCCAAATCGCTGGCCAATCGGAGGGGAAAATAGAGAATTTTTGCACGATTTAAAATAAAATAAAAATTCAACAATTTAGCGCTGGAGTGCAATCACAATTGTCTGTTTGCCTATAAGCAACCACAGGACCTGTCCCTCAAATGAAATAGAGGTTGTGATGATGATGATGATGACGATGACGATGATATGAGTCAGTGAGTCATAAGAAAATGGTGCATTTACTGTATATAGCGCCTTTATCCAAGGCGCTTATATAGATTATGCATTACATTCACGCACACATTCATACACCGATGGCAGCAGGAAACCATGCAAGGCACCAACCAGCACATCAGGAGCAATTAGGGGTTCAGTGTCTTGCTCAAGGACACTTCGACAGTAACTCTGGGGGAGCCCGGGTTTGAACTGGCAACCTTGCGGTTACCATCCAGCCACTCTACCCCTGAGCCACCGCCGCCCAAGAAAGAAATTATGTGGAAATAAATACCGTAGATAAAAACCCAGTTGTTTCAGAGTTTCATATTCAAGGTGTTCAAAAAGGTTTGGTGTCCCAGCTGGTCTATAGGAGTAATGTTGACAAGACTAAAACGATGGCACTGCATCTACATTTTCACTGTCGCAGGTGGTTATTTTTATCCAGCTACAGTACACAATGTGTCTTGAGGGAACTCCCACAAAATGTTTTACACAATAAATGAGGATGAGTTGCTTGTTTTCTTTTGTGTTGAAGTAGAGAAAGACGACTCAGATGACCTTATCTTTAGTCAGCAGGTCTACTTTGGCTGCCACTGTGCTGAACTGCTTCTACTCTGCTGGTTTTCTACATTTGTGATGCAGAACTTTCTAAACAATTCCACTGTATGCATGTGCCAAACTGCTGTGTACTAGTGTCGAGCTCAGTTTTTTCTTTGTTCCTTTCATATTTATCCAGAAGTAGAGGATGGAAGGCATGCTGAGTGATTTTGGATGCTGGTTCTTGAAGGCTTGAGTTTTGTGTGGCTACAGAATGAGCAATTGGCTTATCGTTTACCACATACGGTGCATGAAAAATGCACCGTATGTGCGTGATTGTTTTTATTATTGTTATTCTAATTTGCATTCCATTTTTAGTTTTTCAAACCCTTGAAAGTGAGGGGAATCGTTCTCTGCAAACCAGTCAGATTTATGACAGTTATGACTTGAGGGATACAATATGCCTATTCAATTCTACTACAATTGGAAATAATAGAGTGCACTGTTCATTTAAGGGATAATGAACAGAGAGGTCGAGGTGCTCATTAGAATTAGTACATGGCTTGGTTGAATGCTTGATTCTGATTGGTCAATCGCTGAATTCAGCGGTCTGTTATTTCTGGATAATGACCGGCTAATGACCGATAATGATGGCTCTATAACAGGCCGATGCCTAATCAACCCCTCGGAGCACCAGCTGTGTGGCTGCGCCCGCAGATTTTCTGACAGCCATGTAAACGCACACACAATTTATTAATTTTAAGTTACTGTAGGTAGCCATGTAATAAGCGGGATAATATCTGGCTAGGTGGTTATTGTCGGGAGATAATTCACCTTCAGGGTGATTAACCACCTTGACTTCGCAATGTGTCACGGATGCAGACAGAGTGAGTTGAACCCACAAACAAGAGTAGAAGTTAAAGTATGTAATAAAGAATTAGGCAGATATCTTACACTGAGGTTGCAGGTCAGGATCAGGCAATCAAGAATGACATAACAGGCATATGCAAAAGCAGGACATCCATGACAACCGGGTTATGAACTGACAATGAGTGTTTGCAATGAGTCCAGTTTTATAGGGAGCAGGTTGATTGGAGAAGTGTTCACTGCTGGGCTGATGAGGTAGTTGAAGACAGGTGTGTAAATGGAACTGGGTGTGCTGGAATGGGATATGGGAGTGGCCAGGGTGGAGTCACAGACTGAGGGAGAGACAGACTGTGACACAATGACCACCTAGCCAGAAATGATCCCTCACATAAATCCCTGTGATGCAGGACAGAAGGGTCTTGAATCACCCTGAAGGGGATTGTTTCTCAATGATGACCACCTATTAACCACTTATTACCACATATTTTGTGGTTAATAAATGGTTATAAAATCAATCAATACATTGCAAAGATGTTTGTTCTATACATGGCACAAAACAATGTGGATTGATATGATCCAGGTACTCAGTCTATTGATAAGAACATCCATACAGTATGTTTGAACGTTTTGTTATTCATTGCAGTGGTCCGCTATCAAGAAATAACATCTATGGCTCGTGTTCAGGGGAGGGAAGTCTGGCAGGGAGGGTGATATTGGTCATTGCACATACAGTACTCCTCTACAGGCTGGGGCGGCACCTGTCATCAGGGAGTGTTGGCCAGGAGTAGCTCCTCACTGGCAGTTGAGTCAGTATAGTATTAAGTACGTATATAGTCTTGCGTGGCCAGATTGTTGCCTCCTGCAATTTTCAAATGCTTCCGTCATACAGTCTGGAGCACGGAAGCTCTGATCATGAACAATCGATAAAGCAGAAGTGAAGCCTCCTCACCACTTCTTTTTAAGATACTTAAAGATATATGATGAGTGTTGTAATCTGATCGCCCACGGCTGTGTACTTGTACGTGAGAGCACAGTGTACTTGATAATTTATTGTGTACTGCCTGAACTGTAGCATACTTTATAGTTAGCTGCGGAGACATCTCAGACAGCAAGGTCAGCTTGCTGCAGTTAGCGGTTGTTATGTCTCAAGTGTTGTGGTCACGTCATTGGGATCCAGCTCTATATATTTCCTTTTACAACAATGAGGGAAAGGACTTAACAGCAAAATATCACACCCGTGTGAAGTGATCGAGGGGCGCTAATATATTAAAGTCTAACTCACAGAGAGATTAGGTGATGTAATGGTTATGTAAAACAAACGGTGCCAACACAAACATTAAACGCCATTAACAATAAAGAGACACTATGACTTAATGAGTTACACTATGATGTTTTTTTTTTTCCCCTTCATTGTCAATGGCGTTTACAAAACAAACATTGAACTAAAGACAAACATTAAACCTGTGTATAGGAGGGGCTAGCGCCCCTCAAGAATGCAAAAGCATTGCTGATGCACAGTATGCCATGCATTCTGGTGTTTCTACAAATCCATGCCCACTTTTAAAGTATTCTGACAGGCTAACTGCATCAAGGAATATCAATCCCAGACACGTATCAGCTCTGTCTACAACAAAACCCCCAATTTCATATACTTCAAAACAATTGCCAGCAGCAACCATACACGCTTGACATTGGAAAATGTGTTGTGTTTTGTGACAACCTGCAGGTTGAGTTCACTTTTATTAGAGATGCCATGTAGACCAATGATTATCCATTGGCCGCTGTAGTCTCTGCCACCCCTAAGAAGGGCATGCAGTGTTGCGTTGCTATGGCATCACTGTGCGAACAGGCAGAATTCTCCCACCAACGACGGCACGATGCCCAGAAGATCCTCAGCATTTTCTTGTGCGACATGCCTCCAGGAGACACGGCTCTCCTATCTGCCTCCACCCACTGCTCCCTGATCTCTCTCTCTCTCTCTCTCTCTCTCTCTCTCTTTCTTCTCCTTATGTAGATTTGCCATAGGATTTGCCATCCTATATGTTCTCATTTTGCTCCCTCTTTCTCCCTCAGCCCTCCTCGCTTACTTTCACCCCCTCCTCCTCATCCATCATCTCTGTTGTGAATCTGGCCAGTGTTTCTCTCTCTCTCTCTCTGTCTCTCTCTGTGTTGTTGCTTCTGTGTTTTGTGTTCTGTTGTTGTTTTGTGTAGTGAAGCATTATCAGCCTTTTGAAAAATGCATCCATGTCTATAGTCATCGTCTCATGGGACTCTCTGTCCAACAATGTGTATTTCATGTACCATTGAGCGACAAAAGGGCTTAGGAGTCATGACCTGTACAACTCACACACTCTGAGAGACACGGACAAGTTTGTTTAGACAGGAAGCATCAATAATTCACAGGTAGACAGGCACTGTGTATAAATGCATGCAGGCACGTGATGGCTTCTGTGCATATACTGTGTGTGTGTGTGTGTGTGTGTGTGTGTGTGTGTGTGTGTGTGTGTGTGTGTGTGTGTGTGTGTGTGTGTGTGTGCGACCGTGCGTGCGTGCATGCATTCCAAGTCGGTACTGATCATACAGTCTGCTTTGTCAAATGACATAAATAAATAAACAAACAAACAAACACACTAATAAATAAAACTTAACCACTTACAGTAGTATACTTGATAGCTTGATTATCTTTGTTTAATGTTCCCCCCAGAATGGATGCTAAAAAGTTAAAACACAGGCATGCACGCACACTACACACAAACTAAGTACGAAAATCCAGAGCCACTTACATTTAAGCAAAAACAAAAGCATGGCATACATCACATATATAAAAAGTAGTTATCATGAATCATGTATAAACTAAGAACGTAACAGTGGAGTATCTATGTCAACTATACATACTATACTATATTATATATTATACAATATACATGTGTACTATAAAGTGCTATGACTACATAAAATGCAATTCTAGTGCTGTCTACGTAACAAGCTATAAGTCTGTCTAAAATAATATATAAGTCGACATAAAATGCTATCTAAGGGGCTAGGCTAGGGCAAGTGCTACGGGCCATGGTGGAGTCTGAAGAGGTGGGTTTTCAGACTACGGCGGAAGATTGGGAGTGAGGCTGCAGTTCTGACTGTGATGGGAAGTGCATTCCATAGTTTTGGGGCCAGAAGGGAGAAGAGTTTGGGACGTGTGGAGCGTTGTCCCGGCGTTTTTAGTGAAGGTACCTCCAGCTTCCCTGCGTTGGCTGATCTGAGTGCGCGGGAGGGTTTGTAGGGTACGATCAGACTTACGATCATACTTGAGATCACAATGTTGTGGATTACACAAAATATAACAAGACGTTCCACATTCTCTTCACTATACCTTGGTGTGGTTGGTGCATTCTGATCGGGCGCGATGACACTTTCACCCCCGCACAGGAACAGGGACCAAAACAGCCATTTGGCACAAATTATGTTTCAACCGCACTGCCCTGGTTCATTGAGCATCAAAACGGTTCCGTATTATTTCTACCCCCATACTCACCTTTAATCTAAGCACTATTTCTCAGCATGGTAGTTGGAAGGTGCATGTTCCCCATGACCCTGCTAGAGGCAAAGGAAGAAAGCTTATATATTATATTTAATATATATTTTATATTCCTTTGGTTGGTTAAAGAAGTTAGAAAATGTTTTCCAGTCTAATGGTGGTGGCCTGTCCCTCCGTTATACAGCCTTTGTTTTGCAGAATATTTTTCACAAAGAGTTTCTACTGTAGAATCACTTTATATTAAATCTCTGCTTTTGTCACCTGTTGAAAAGAAAGCTTTGGCTGCTTGATGAGGGTTGGCAGCCATGTGGACGTTATTGCCGGTGCATGGAGAGATTTCATGTTGTGTTCACAGCAGTGGATAGATGTTTCTTTGTTGGTAATTTGTCCTGGAGCCGTGGACACACTTTGCACTTTACCGTTACATCCGTTGCAATAGTACAAACAACAATGAAACAACTCTATGAAAATAATGAATTTTTGGATTGGATTTAGTGCCCCTCCAGGCCTCCAGTCCAGATTGGACAATAGTACCCTACCCTACCAATGTTTTACAAATGTTAAATCTATAAGTTCTTCATGATTATTGTAAATATATACATGTTCAAATTAATTGAATAGTTAATAGAAATACAAGGTAACATGCATGCAGAATACATTATAATGCTCAACATATTTGTATTTCTTTGTTTGTTGGTGCTGCTGCATAATTGTAGCCTACTTGTAGCCTTTTTCAAGCATCACTTTGTTAATAGGTGGCTATTTGTTATACATAGGGGAGTTTGACAAATTAAGTGCCCCCTTTGCAAAAAAGTATGCCCCCCTGCTTATTTGTGCCTGGAGATGGCACTGCGCGCACGCACACCTGCAGGTGCGCATGCACAGATACATTATGGAGGCTTTGAAGAAGGAAGATTCAAGGATATCCAACAACTGTCCTTCAGCAGTGATAAATGGGTTTTGTGTGAATCAAAACCTTGGGGTGTACACTTCTTGATTTAGCTTCAATATGTGGGAGGATGACATTTTCGATTGAAAACTGGCGCATCTTCTCTCTTTCATGTGTCATGTCTAATGGTACACCAGATTTGTGAATATTCTTTTGTTTCCAGTTAAAGCTTCTGCAAGCGTAACTGTGACTGGCTCGTACATCTAATCCTAATTCTAAACATAAGAAATAGGTAGTAATAAATAAGTTGATGCAGTAAGTTGTCCGTCTCTGTTCCCTGGAGTGTGCAGTGGAAGGTTTTTTCCCTTTTTAAAGTCTATGCCTGCTAACTAGACTTGCACCTCCCACGGGTCTTTTTGGATGTGCAGGAGTCCCTTTTTTGTCTCATAAGATATAGCATGTTTTTCTCTTTCCTGACAATATAGGTGCATGGGACTCCAAAGGAGATCTCTGCAATATCAAATAAATGTGTGTGTGTGTGTGTGTGTGTGTGTGTGTGTGTGTGTGTGTGTGTGTGTGTGTGTGTGTGTGTGTGTGTGTGTGTGTGTGTGTGTGTGTGTGTGTGTGCGCGCGCGCGCGCGTGTGTGTGTGTGTGTGTGTGTGTGTGTGTGTGTGTGTGTGTGTGTGTGTGTGTGTGTGTGTGTGTGCGTGTGCGTGCATGTGCGTGCATGCATGCGTGTAGCTCTGAACCCAGGTATAGCATGCGGCCGGAGAACACACATTGCTCCCACGAGTCAATTCCCCTGGCTCCACCCATAGCATAATCTTAAAATCACAAAACTACAGGGAATACATAGTCCCTTGCACAGTGTTCAGACTAGAGAACTCGCTAATACTATGGACCAGAGCTAGATGACAGATATCCCATCCTCTGCATTTTAGTGAGTTGATTGTGCCTGGTCTTAATTGCTAATCTAGTGTTAAATTAGCACTTTGTTTTTAGTTTCGAGAACAATGTTGGAAAAGGTTTGTTAATTGGCCAAAATCCCCTTCATTTGTTTGTTGCTCAATTGCACTCTTTTTATTAAATTTCATTTATTAAATCAATAAACTTCCTTCAATAAAGTTGTACCCCCTAATTGCAAGCTAAGCATTGTAGTACACACCTTATACTATAGTGAACCACTACTGCAGATGCAAAAACCAACAGCTGAACATTATCAATGTGACTGTCTTGCAAGATGTATTGAGTGCAGTACTTTCATCCGACGGAGCATTGGTCCGAACGACAACCTACCTCCTCCCTCACCCTAACCCTAACCTCCCCCGGGGCAGACACCTAAACCTAACCGCTACCCTCTCCCGACCCGCAGCGCACCTCGGAGCATTGCCCCGTCGGGCCTATGAGTTGTCGGACAAAAGGATGCCCCCCAGATGTATTGCATGTTTGTACTAATCCTGCAGTGAATCCCAAATCAAATCACTATGGATATGCTTACATTATGGACCCCAGTTCAATGTCTCAGTCCTCAGGCAGTCATTTGCTGACCACTGATTTCAGTCCAATCACAGACACAGAATGACATTACTCGTTACATTACCGCTGATGGGATGGCAGTGGCTCAGGGGTCCTTGAACACTGAACCCCTAATTGCTCCCGATCAACAGGTTGTTGCCTTGCATGGTCTCCTCCGCCATCGGTGTGTGTGTGTATGTGCGTGCGTGTGTGTATGGCCAGACGTCATCAGCAGCCCCCCTGTCACCCCCACCCTGGTCCGACTTGATATTATCACCCCCCCCCCCCCCCCCCGCACATGCACGCGTGCAAATGCGGGGACTCCTCACGCACGCTCGCGAAGCGGACATTTTATTTTTAACTTACCATTTTTTGTTTTGTGATGCTTGGAGTTGGACGCCTTATGCTTGCACTTTGCAGGCAGTCTGCAGAATTAAATTCAATTAAAAAGTAGAAGCCACGCTGGATCGCCGGACGCACTTTCATTTAATTAATTCCACCTGGTACCGCCACCCTGAAAATACTTTGGCTATTCTGAGTGGCCAAAGAGCATTGATCACGCCTCCAGGTCTTAAGTTAAGTAATAAGACCTGGTACTTAAGACAAAATACAGCCCTATGTCTCATAAACGGCTGTAATCTTTACAAAGGACTGTATAGCCAGTGTGACAGAGCAGCCTCTGTCAGAGTAATGTAAGCTGTTCAACAATATACATTCATTGTATTGTTGCTGTATTGTATTTGTAACAGGTTGATCCTCAGTCCCACAGAAGGTGCACATTCTGCTTTGACATGTGAATCTAACATACTATCTATATATTATCTATGCACTAGTATGCAGATGCTGTAATTGGGAAGCTGCCTTGATTGCCTGAAGAGAACTCTGATTGATTGCTTTAGGGGGAGCATCTTGCTTTGTGATTTGCTGACTGCTTAGCCAGGGGTGGAGTCAGGAGTCTATATAAAGGGGAAATGGTTCAGTAGATTATGGGCTGCCATGGGGAGAGGTTGACACCAGTACCTCTCTGTTTAAGGTCACATTCCCACCTAATACTTTGACTGCGTATGGGCGGAGAAATTGGGATTCTTGCATATTTAATTTGCTGCGGTTTGCCTTCACACTGTCATCCGCAGCAATTGGAAACGCAGCAGGGGGGACCTTTAGCAATGTGTTCCATTCATAAACAAGCCTACACAGTGAAATCTATGGTGATAAAATGATAGGCTACTCATAACGTGCATGTGTCGTGCCGTCTGGGACAGTGGGACCTGCACCGAATCGTAATCAAGTGCGATTGGAAGCAAAGCGAAACCCCCGTTTTTGCTCGGAGTAGAATGCGGTTCTTTGATACGCATTAGGATTCGAATGAGCCTTCACACCTGCCAAACGAAGTGCACTTCCTGAAAATGCGCAGCAGGATTCGTTTTAATCGCAGCAAAGCTCTCTGGTGTGAATGTGACCTAAGTTATGTTGAGTTCTGTTGTTTCAGTTATTTTTCTTTTCTTCAGTTATTCACTTATGTTGTCCAGGCCTGGAACACATTAAACCTTATTTCATGTCATTTAAAGGTTTTATTACTGACAAACAGCCGATCTACAATCCCACTTGGTAACAGCCAGGCATGACAGAATTGTTAACATTATTGCAAAAGATGTGTCGACTATGTTTGATTCCTCTGTTGTGTTTAAAAAAAAAATCCTGTGTGAAACCAGAAATGTTTCAATGCAATGACTCAACCGTATTTGCAAATATAACTGCACCAGATGTCATTATACTGACGAGAACAGCAAAAGGTTTTTTCTATTGGAAGTTGGCTGTTCTTTTGATTCAAGTTTAGTGGAAGCTTTCTTTACTAAACAAGTAAAATATCAACCATTAGTACAGGCCATTATACAACTGGGCTATAGCCTACTGTCAGTTCATTGTTTTTATATTTGGCAGCCTGGGCCATGTCCACAGGCTAGTGGTCAGAGGCTTGAGGATTATGGAGTTGTCCAAGTGTAAGGCAAAGCAGCTTGCAACATAGGCTACTGTTCAATCTCCTCCATTATAGGCAGTCAGTCTATTTGGAGGAGAAGGTGCTTTTTGTACCCATGATTTACTTTCTGTTTTGGTAATACTAGCCCTTACCCGTTGTGAGATATTTCCCCCCCCCCATTGTGGCCGTGGGGGGTACTGCGCCCGGGTGCGTTTGTAATTGACTAATAAATTCATTAATAATCATGAATGTGTCAAATCGAAAAAAGGGCTTCGTTACGCCCTCCATATTCATATGGTCAATGCCTGTGTGAAGTGGGGGTGGGGGTGATTGGTGCAGGCAGTAAGGAGCTATGTGTGTGTGTGTGTGTGTGTGTGTGTGTGTGTGTGTGTGTGTGTGTGTGTGTGTGTGTGTGTGTGTGTGTGTGTGTGTGTGTGTGTGTGTGTGTGTGTGTGTGTGTGTGTGCGCGTGCATTTACATGGTCAGTGTCAGCAGACTGGCAGATTCCTTGTTCCTTGTCTTATGTGTTTGGCTTCGGGTCAGAGCCCTGGCTGACCTCACTGGTTTACACTTCATCTGTATCGTCTTCAGAGTCACGTTTTGGACAGCTGTCGGTAACATTGATTTATTACCCACAGAGCAGAGTTTGGCTTCCGTGCACACTCCAATCCGGTTAATGTCATATTGCACTCTTTATCCTCTGATTGAGCTTGCAGGGAGATTGCATCCTGCAGCTTATTTTTTATAATTTGAGGCTGTTTTAGCTGTTTTTATAACGATTATACACATAGAAGGTTGTGTGCTGTGAAAAAGAAAGACATGAACTGGAATACATTATCACAGTAAAAGGATACATAATGGGTTGACTCCAATGCAAGCAGTTTTACTATACTGATTTGTATTGTCTTCACCAGGCCGATCCATGCCAAACTTTACACACACACACTCCCTAGATACCAACGATGAACCTCGATGAAACAACGATGACATTTTCCAGAACGGCCTGTTATTGCGCCACCAGGATGCCGACTTTTGTAAAACACATTCTTTGATATTACTCCTCCAGATATTGTCCAAAAATCATGCAAATCGTTACACAGTATCTCTATAGTCATGTGTTCATGATGGATCTGTCGGATATTTCATATTCCATCCTAATTGGCTGACATTGGCTTACAAAGTTTGCAGGACTGGCCCGTTTTGAACAAAAAGCCTCAAATCATGAATGCAGTGTGCAATTTACGTGAAATATTTCACACACTTTCCTACTAGTCTGAGGAATATATCCCACCCTTTTCACATTGGCCTGTTATAGCGCCACCAACAGGAGGATTTTTACGAAATAGAATTTTGGAACAAAATGCCTCAAATCATCCAATTGCATCAAAGGCATAAGAACAAATGGCACCCTTTTCATATTGGCCTATTATAGCGCCACCAGGAGGCCACAACCTGCCTGGAGACCTTTTTCTAGTTGTGTCTCTTTTGTTGGGAGTTCCCACCACTGGTTTTGTGCTGCTGCTGGCGTAGTGATACGGGACACAAAAAATAGTTCCATGTGACAGTCTGAGGGGGTGTGTGTGTGCGTACGCGCGCGTGCGTGTGTGTGTGTGTGTGATTGTTGGATTATGCGTTGCTGCTGTTGCTGTTGTTTTGTGTGGGTTCATATGTTCTGACTCCAGGTAAGCTTTTAACCTATTCTGACCTCAGATCAGATTCAAAAAATGTTTTCTACATCCTGATAGTTTTCTGAAAAAGCTATATGTTTCTCTCAGTCGTTCTTCGATTTTTCAAGAAATTGCTAAAGCATAACATAATGCTAACACCAAAAGGGGTTCCCGCCCAAAATGGGTTATACAAAGATAAGGCTTTAAAGAGGCTCAGGGAGCTGTTATCAGCAACTTTCAAAGTGAAAGGCGGCAAGGCAATCTGATTGTGACCGAAAGGGAAGGATCAGCTATTGGAAGCTAAGTACTGTTCACAGGTTTCATTACGTTATATCTGATTATGGGATATGATGTGATTAAGGATGGATGAGTCCTTGTCATTCAATACACACACTTTGCTGCTTTCCATAATTGAGGGAGACCAACTAAGACTTGACGTATCACGTTGATGTACAGTAACTAGACCTGTTGTCTCAAGTATATTGGAGGCCAGTCAATCTATGTCGTCACTCGTCAGATCTGTGATCGGCACACGCTATATTATTATATTATTATTATAAAAGCCGCAGGCTACGAGAGAACGAGGCATGCTATGTTATTCTTCCGGTTTGAGGGAAAGGATGTTCCAGATTGATGGTTCCGGCCCGATGACAACAACAAAACAATGACTACAACATGATGATATCATCCGTTCCAGACCGGATCACACGGCAATTTTGTAACACAGACCAGGCTTTCCTCCGAGGTGGAAAGCCAAGTGAGAAGTGGGAGTGTTTTTCCGCGTCCTTATCTCCTGATCTGAATGCCATGTCTCTCTGAATTATGTCCCCACGCACACTACTGTTTAAAGGACCACTTCACCACTTCTCAACCTATCTTCATATATCATATATAACAGGTCCTCAGTATATAATCATGATAAAATGGCACAATTTTCTTTGCACGTACGCACGCACGCACGCACGCACGCACGCACACGCACACACACACACACACACACACACACACACACACACACACACACACACACACACACACACACACATCCACTCTCATTCAGGTCTTTGCAGCCGTAAGAGGTTCATACAGTACTCCTCTTTAATACCTGCTGTGCCCTCATGCAGAGGGGCTCATGATGAACAGTGCATGTGTGCATACTATAGCTGCGTACGTGCATGTGTTGTGCTCTACACATGCTCATACAGTATGTGCGTATATGTAAACAGGCTCCAACACACATACATTTTTAGAATCACCATTCCATTTTGGATGGGATTGTACCCCATGACATGCTGTTTGGCTGTCTGTCTGTCCGTCCGTCCTCTCTCTCACCTTCAGTTTCTCACTGCATCTTCATGTCACACCACCTCCTCCATCAGCTTTTCTTCATCACTGCCCCTTCTTCAGCCCCTACCCCCACCCTTTCCTTCTCTCTCTCTCTCTCTCTCTCTCTCTCTCTCTCTCTCTCTCTCTCTCTCTCTCTCTCTCTCTCTCTCTCTCTCTCTCTCTCTCTCTCTCTCTCTCTCCCTATCTCCCCCCTTCCCCCCTTGGTGAGAATTGTTTTTTAATGGAAGTGGGGGGACTGTGAAGTCAAACCCTACACTTAGTGATGCGGATGCTGCCAGGGTTGCTATGGTGACGAAGCCCACAAGGTGTCATGAAAGCAGCTACTGTGCCATGGCTTATACGCACCGTTGTACCACTTCACTTCACACACAAAGAGAGTGATTGTAAATAGAAGAGTATATATCAACTAAAATGATGACAATAACATCTATGACTATAAATCTAAATCATATAGCATACCTGACCTGGAGTATGCGAGTCTGTAGCAAAGAAGGTGAGGCAGCGCCTACACTATACTGCACATCATCTCAGACAGCTACGGAAATAAAAGGTGCCCTATAGAAAATATTTTATTCCTCTTACTCTGCTAGTACCATCACCATTGTTGGATTTATATGACAACAGATGCCGGAGGAGGGCTGAAATGTATCCTGGAAAACAGTCTGCTTGGGATGATGTGGAAAGCTCCAGGAGGACTGGAATGAGCTTGAGGCGTCGCAAAGCCCTGGGCTCTAAGCTGTTGGAGCCATAAATAGGGACATGGAAAAGAGACAAAAAGAAAAGTAAGCGCAAACATTGAATGCCATTGATAGAAATGAACGCCAGCTTTGAGTGTTTGTGTAAACACAGACACTGAAGACGACGGTGAGGACGCAAATTGTGATTGGCTGGAATGAGATGATGTATGATGATAAGAGCCCCTCTCACGTCTTTGATTTGTATTACAATATACTTACTCCACTACATCTCAGACGCAAATATTGTACAGTACAGTACAGTACAGTATCACCAACACAATTATAACAGCTTTATACTTCTATAATTTAACAATTTGTATGCATTTCTGGTACACACTGCAAAGACAAATGTATGAGTCCACTAACAAACTTGTTGGTGCACAATTCATTGAAAAGTGTTCTGATGCTATGGTATATGGTTTTATATTTTGAAATAGTAGGTAAAAAGTACTTTTTGGTCCATGTATTTTCTCTAGGATGAAGTCGTAGAAGTGGTTGTCTCTCTCTCTCTCTCTCTCTCTCTCTCTCTCAAAGTGGTTGTCAAAACAAAATAAGAAGTCAGGTGTCTGAGAAGGCTACAACGCCTCTGTTCAGTAGAGCCCTTATAATACTGTACTGTACAGGAGAGGCTACTGTATTTCAGTATCCTATTCGTCACCTTTAAATAGTTCACATGCTGTATACAATCAGGCCTGAAATCCGTACGGTCGCCCCTAAACCATCTTGCCCCTCGATATTTCCGCCGACCTCACACCAACCACTCGGTCCGACGGTCTTATATTCTTTATTTTGTTTTACTGAGAATAAGGTTAGAAATAAGTTTAGGGTTAGGCATAGTTTTACTGGGGTTAAGTTTAGGTACAGTATAGGTTTAGGCATAGTTTTACTGAGGTTTAGGTTAGAAATAAGGTTAGGTTTAACCGTGTAAGCATAATTTACTTAGGTTACTTTAGGAATAGAGGGTATGCGCATGCTTAAGGTGAATGGCACATTGAGTGGCAAATCGAGTGGCAAAGTGAGTTTAATATTGTTTAATGTTGTTAAATGCAATCAGATAGGACTTTTCTGTTTGGATGTATGGGCTGTCAAGGCCAGAAAGTCGTTTTTTCCCACTCATTAGGCATTCCTGCATAACTTCCGGGTTTGATGATGATGTCACGCGCATACCCTCTATACCAGTTCCGCCTAGCTGTACGCCCGGGGCGAGTTGGTAAAGGGGCGAGTCGTTTGGTATTCAATCCGTATAGAGCCATGCATGGGGATATCCAGTCAACCACATATTATTTCATAGCATAACATTCTAAAGAAATAAATATTTGCGTTAGCCTCGGTTCTATGATATCATATCAGGATACCGGTCTCATCTTTTGATAACGTTTGACTCATCAAAAGTCTCCTCAGCTCCTGCAGTGCATTTCACACGGCTCATTTCAATTACTAGGGAACGGCGAGCTTGTCTTGTTGATTACTGAGGTGAAAATACAGCCTTATCCCCAATGATTTCTTCCTTATTGGGTTATTATGACAGGACAGCGCGGCGCTCATGGGGGCTCGCATGTCACCACTCACCACACTGAGTTATATCTTTGTCATGAATTGATTAAGGTTTTTGAAACGGGCTGTTAAGAGAATCTAATGTGGCGGTGTTTGGCAAGCCTCACTGTGCAATGTGATCATTAATTTGTATTACAAAGATTCTCAAATTCCGATAATTCCCCCGGTATTGTTTTCTGACGGCAAACCATAAATCATACTTTTCATGTTGAAGACAGTACAAGATGTTCTGTCCAAAAGCTATTCATCATATTAATAAACGTGTCACAATCACGCTTTTTTACACCCCCACTTTTATCCTGCTCTGTAAAATAAGAGCTGAAGGGTTGATCCTGAAACCTAATGTAATAAGAGTGTGATGATTTCTTCAAACAGCATTCAATTACTTAAGTTTATATCACTGAAAATATAGCATTCAATCAAACTTTGGATAGGCCCTTAATTGATGAATAAAATATCCCCAGAGCAAGTCCTTGAGTCCCAGAGCAAGTCCTTGAGCAAGACTCTGAACCCCTAATTGCTCCCGATGTGCAGGTTGGTGCCTTGCACATGATTTCCTCTGCCATCGGTGTGTGTGTGTGTGTGTGTGTGTGTGTGTGTGTGTGTGTGTGTGTGTGTGTGTGTGTGTGTGTGTGTGTGTGTGTGTGTGTGTGTGTGTGTGTGTGTGTGTGTGTGTGTGTGTGTGTGTGTGTGTGTGTGTGTGTGTGTGTGTGTGTGTGTGTGTGTGTGTGTGTGTGTGTGTGTGTGTGTGCGCACGCGCGCGCGCGCGTGCCTGCGGTCAGAAGATTCAATCTTTCACTAGAAGCTGACTAACATAGTACTGTATATTTGTTAGTACACATGGGTGTCACCAAGTTTTGAACACATAGGGGCTGAGCTCAGGTAATTGGGGCTGAGACATTTTACCTTTCAGATCAAATCTGGAGACATTACATTACTTTGAAATAAATTAGATTCATGGCTAGGCAACAAACATTGCAGGTTCTTTGTAAACCCTTTATTTTGCAAGAGCCAGATTGTCAGATTTTTCTCATCAACACCCTGATTCACATCATTGCCATGTTCTGGCAGCCAGTGGCAGGGCAGGCGCTTGTTCGGCAACATATTGAAGTTACAGCTTTGACACAAAGTGAGTTAAACAGGTTTGAACCGGAAACATAATATGACACCATCACATGTGTTTTAACCTCAGTTGTTGGGATTGGGAATTAAATGGAGAATTGAGAACTCACACTACATCATTCAATTAAACTCCACAGCAGATTGCCAGTGGTAGAAGTGCCACTATGCACATTTAATCTGTCGGTGGTACATCACTGTTCATTCCTTTAGCCAGCAGTGTCAAAGAGTTCTTCAAAAATAGAAGAGAAAACTAACTAGAAAAGTAATTAGACAGGTGACTGCACTCGCTAACAGGAGTATAATGATTTAAGGCTTTAACTTTAACAGCTGCAACATAACTTCAGTTTCCTAAACTTTTTTGAACCTCTGTTGAATTCATTTGAAACACCATCTGTTTAAAAATGCGAGATGGAATGACTGCTTATGTGAGGAATGACAAAATGATTTTATAACATAACGTAACTGCTAATGTCTTGTCTCCGTAATTGCTCTTTTGAAGGCTGAGGGGGAAGGAAAGAGAGGAAGTACAAGAGAGAGAGGGAAAGAAAGACATAATACTGTAGGTACAGCATGAATTTATTTTATAATATAGTGCAAATGCCTGACAAATGTACAGTAGTGCAAGCGATTGAAATATAATCTAATTATGCCTCTATAACAGGACTAATGCTTTACATTTGTTTCATGCAATCCTTAAGAGTTAAGAAGACTGATATGGATTTATATAGAGAGATATGCGCTACGACTCAGATTTCGTGGGGACATCATGTTTAGCCATACTGTATGTGCTGTAATCTTTTCTGTGTAGGGTTGGATGTTCAGGTATTGTTTAGAATTACTGCATGATTGATTTAATGGGTTTGGTAGGGATGCGTGGCTACTGCTATTTCTGTTTGTTCAGGCTTTGCTCCATTTTTTTTTGTTAGGTTTTGTCATATTATTTAGTTTGCACTTTAGCTACTACAAGATGGTTTATGTTAGACCTGAAGTCTCATCTACCAAAATTAAATTAATTTACTTAATAAATAAATAACATGCCTAGCAAGTGGTGCAGTATCTGGTGTGGCATGAAGGCCCATTACTCAGTGGTAGCAGCAGCAGCACAATATCAGCTCTGAGCCTTGGAGGCCAGCACCATCTGGCTCAGTGTCACTGGCACACAATGGATGGCGGTGCTTTCACCGTGCCAAGGCCTGTGCTGCGTTCTGCCGTGTGCCCGCCCGTCTGACGCCGAATCCTTGACAGAAATACAGGAGAAAGAATATAGTGTCATCACTGGATTTACTTTTTACTTCCCTCCTCTGGTCGTTGAGTGGAGATTTGTTTTATCCTGATATGTCTGGTATGTTTGATATTCATGTTTGATAATCACAATTAAAAGATAATTACAAATGTATGCATGCAACTTTTCCCTCGTATTTTCTTTGCAAATTAAACGCAGCATATGATATGCAAGAGGCAGTATGAGAGCGTGCAAGTTACACATACAGCCTTTGAAATCCCTCGAGTACAGTTTACACATGGGACTATCTACCCTGCAGGGTGCATCATGGCGAGGGAACGCTGTAGCTGGTGCTACATACCACCCATGTTTACTACATGGTGCCCTTGAGCAAGGCAATGGACCTGCAAAGTGCTGCTCCATTAGTCTGTGGTCTGCCTACCTGGCTTTTAGAACAGTTCACGTTTTGTGTGATGATCTAGCTCTTGCTAAAGCGTTCCCTGGTGTGCATTTAAAGCATGAATACAATTTAGCAGAAGTGCTCCGCTAAAGCACTCTGTTCAGGAAATGGAAGGCAGCACCGAAAGCACTCATGGTTTTAATTATATATTGGAAAAAACATTGATAGCTTACGCTGGTACCCCCATGGACAGGCAAGCTCTTCCTCCAGTCTTTAAATCTACTAGATGAGTGTACACTGGAGTAGTAGTACTCTGGCATTTGTATAGGCTTTTAAAAAATAATTGCAAAGTGAAAAGCCAAACATTCCATGCAGGGCATGCAACATCTGAACCAAAAGATGCCCCGCCCTATAGTTTTGGGTTTTTTCCCATTGAGAAAGTGATGAAACTGCCTTGACATATTCTTTTTTGTAAAGATTAGTTCCCAGCTATTGTTTTCTAGATGAAAAATAATTGGATCTAAAAATCAGGATAAACAGTATGGTTGGGTTTGATTCCCTCATAAACCAATAAATTCCAAGTCAGAGTTGACAGCGAACTATATGGCTGTACGCCCTATAGTCTCTCGAAGCACATGCTTCATCCAAGTGAGGTTACTGACATAATAAGCCCCTTTCCCACAAAGAGAGCTTAAGCTGATAAAATTGGAACTGGACCACTGTAAAATGAAGTTGATTCATTATCTTTATGGGGTTCTCTCTCCTGACTGGATAAAATTGGCATCTTGTAAAAAGGTACTCACTCTAAATAAATCATCACTATCGGAATCTAGAGCTTTAACGTTTTAAGAAAAAGTGCCCCTTTAAAGTTGATGTATTTGTATGTCTTGTCCGGGTTTGACTGTTTTTATGCATCCTGGAAGCAAAAGAGACCATATTAAGCAGACAAACAGATATAAAGGAAAACTGAATGAACAGAAGGCAGTTTTCCATTTTAGTTTTTCTTGTTTAAGAACATGTGTGCCAAATCACTAGCAATCAGTTATGTCTAATTACTGGATGTCCCCAGCTGATGCAGTTGATCCTTTGTAAATATGGAGCATCACGCTTAGGGTGACCAGATCCAAACTGTTCATTTGAGGGACCGAAGTATCACTTTTGTGGGACTATAAATGCCTTTATACCTTGATGCCAATAAATGCCTTGATGCCTTCATATTTGGCAATAGGCCTACTATTTCTTATCATTTCGTTATTAAACCCCTCTGGCATCTTACATTTTGTTTTAAAATCCAAATTTTGGTCATGTCTACCGTCTTGGTAGCCCTAGGCCCTAGCTAGGCCTAGGAGATATTTATCATGATATTTTAACAGAACACAACACACATATTGCAGGAAAAGAGACAATGAGTGAGCCTAACTATTAGGGGAATAACTATTAGGGCATTTGACTGCCAGTTACAGTGTGGGACAGGGTCTCAATTTGTGGGACGCATGGAAAGTCTTGGAAATGAGGGATTGTCACACGCAAAAGGGGACATATCCGGCCATTTTGGAACTTTTCCGCATGACGTTCGTGCCTTAACTAGATTGAGATTCACGTTAGTTGAGGCTTGGACGTTGATCTGATATACATACACTGCTACAGGTCACAACTAATATAGTTCTGTGTTGGCAGTCCATTTTAGTGTCTATTAGGTCTGGCAAGAACGTAATCTGCTGCACAGGCATGTTCCTTTGGGTCAACAGCTGGACCGCCGACCTATACCTGTCCCTGTGACATACCATGTGTCTCTTCCCTCTACTCACTAAGTCACTGGTAAATCACAAGCCCGCCTGATCCATCACAGCCAACTCCTGTCAATGTGAGGGTGGCTGTGAGTTAACCTGAGTAGTCAGCAGGCCATCTCAGTGGCCTTCTGTTTCACTTCTGTTATTTGATTAATAGCTTTACTGTTCATTGTGTTTTTTTTATTGTTAACTTGTTTGAGGAACTCGTTTATGGCCGTTTTGGGACTTTTGGGACTGATTCTAAAAATGTCTTCTACATCCTGACAATTTTCTGAAAAATGTTTCTTCGATTTTTCAAAAATAGCAGACCTACAAGCTCGTAGCGTGCCACTCGGTGGCGCGCTATGAGCTTTGTAGATCTGCTATTTTCCAAGGGGTTCCCTCCCCAAAATGGGTTAATGGGTGGTTGGCAGATTATGCTTGACATATAGTTAGTATAGAATGAAGGGAGAAAGGAAGGGTTTTAATTTGTTGCTTTCAGCTTCAGTGATTTTGTGTGGATCTGCTGTGTTAGGTAGGACGTTTTGTTATAGTCATATAAGCCACTAAAAGTGCCAAATCACTAATCAGTTATGTCTAATTACTGGATGTCCCCAGCTGATGCAGTTGATCCTTTGTAAATATGGAGCATCATCACGCTTAGGGTGACCAGACCCATGAATAAAATGTCTGTCCACAATATCTCTGCCCAGGGTATAGCTCGGGGAGCGATAGACCAACTGGTCCCAGATTTTGAACATGCCAAGCGGCAATTTGGAAGGGTTACGGATGCAGAGAATTGAAAAATCGAAAAATGGGCCTGAGGAGGAGGCTCTTCTGAATACTGAGGTCTGATGCGGAGGCATCGGTTCTAGGCTTCTCTGGTCTGTCAGACTCCTTGACGTTCGTGCCAGGCTTCATGTGACGAATGCGAAGGTTTATGATTTATTGATTGATTTAAGTATTTATTTACAGTTTGCAGAATTACAGTACATTTCAAGCACAACTCAATACAAAAACTGTTAACTGTGGACGATACACTGATAAACCATTACACTATTGTTTTCAACAGGGTCCACCCTTTTCAATTAATCAGATAGGCATATTGGCTAAGCTATTACGTAATTCATTTGTGAAAGTGCAGCACAAGCACGGCATCAGGCAGTGCAAAAACACGCTACAAAATCTTAGAATTTCGATCGCACCTACTGTATGACCTCTTTTTATAGTATTTTTTAAATTACATAATTATAGTATTATACCTTCTTTTAAATTTTTGAACACAAACTGGCTCTGTGCACCGTCTTGTAATTCTAAATGCAGGCTCTATACCATTCTGCCTTTACCCAGTGGGCTGTCTCAATTGTAAGCAAAATACCCATTTGTGCCATGTGTCTATGGGACATTGGGACAAACAATCTTTCACATGACACATCCAAGAGCTTGCTTATGGATATGCAACTTTTCAGTGTGGTCAGTTTGAATTGCTTTGCAACGACTGTTGCTTTTTACTCCAGCATGACATCTGCTCGTTAAACCAACCGGGGCTCAATGAGTTGGTGGAACATGAAACAACATTGTAAGGCCTGCCTCTCTAGTAGCTCTAATGGCCATAGTCTAAAACAGCATGTGCTGTAAGCCTCCAAAAATTTCTCATATACAACATCTGTACTGTAAATGTGCCACGTCTCTGTCTGCGTGTGTGCGTGTGTGTGTGTGTGTGTGTGTGTGTGTGTGTGTGTGTGTGCGGTTGTAATGCACGTAACTCGAGAACCGTTTGCCCCACCGACTTCAAATTCGACACACACGTTCCACACCCCCGCAGGGAGTGCAGTGCCCGGCCTCGAGTTGGTGGCATACAACGTTGTCCAGAAACACCACAAAAGGCTCTAGTCAGGCTCTGCCAGTGGGCCTAATGAGGCCAATTAACTCCTCTCACCTGTGCAATGTCCAGCCTCTGCCTTGATTGCCATTGCCAACTACAGAGATCTTCATATACAGTATGGGCACAAAAGGGACACAGACAGTTCCCAAGTTGCATCGTTCCTGTAGTACTGTAGTACTGTAGGCCGCTGTAGTACTGTAGGCCGCTGACCGTACAGGTAGTTGTACTTCAATGCAATACACATAATAATAGCACACATGTCACCATGACATGCATTAATCACTAGCAATCAGCTATGTCAAATGACCAGATGTGCTCAGCTGTTTGTGTCCCTTGCAAATAAAATGCTAAATACTGAGGCTTAAAAGAAAACAGCATCCATTGAGCTTTATATTGGTGTCAAATTAGCTGTAATCTGAACAGTCGTTAGTCAGATTAATGTCAGTGTCATGGATTACTATACTGGCTGATTTATCTGCTCTTCAAACCTATTTCAATGCCATCTGTCTGCATGTTAGTGAATACACACAGGTACTGCTCTCTGACGTACTGATTTGCCAAAGGTATACGTTGGCACTATGAAGTCCAAAGGGACATAGGCCTACTGATGTTTGTACGCTCTTTCCCACTCTAACGAGCTCAATTGATTTGCAACCTTGACTTTGAACCCTGTTTACTTGTCCTTATCAATACCTTAGCCTTCATTATCGCTGTCGTCATCTCCTCCCTCCCTCTGACACCTCCACAGGCGGCAAATTAAGCTGTTTCTCTTGTTCCGTTTAATCAAAGTCCCAATCACACATCATGCTGCGTCATCATTAAAGGTCAAGGGAGTTGGGTGAGAAAACAGTTAAGCTTGTTATGGCAGTAGACGTAGAGCTAAATAAGACTGATCTCATAATTACAATCTGCTCATTGCATCCCAGCTCACAGGCCCTGATTAATGCACAGGCACACCAGGCTGCAGCCCAGCACTGAGGGTCCAGGGGGCCCGCCTGCAAGTGCCAACTAGGGCTGCAACTATCTTTTTTCAGGTTCTGACATATATCCAATTATCCATATGGAGATCTAAGGGTTTGAGGTTAGATGTTGAGTTGCTGGCCAATATTGATGACATCAGGGATCTCCATAGGGCTTAACCAAAGAGTCCAATAGAAAGAGGATCCAACTTTGCTGTGGGCGGACACATTATTAGGAGACGGGAAGAATGCTGGAGTTTATTCATTTCCAATGGGAGACTGAACGTGAACACAGTTTATGAACCATTCCTTAACTCCATGGTCACTGAACTAAATACTGGACCCAGTCATCACAAGGCACACAATATTTACAAGATATTCATATTAAATGGCTTATTTTAGCGAGACAAATCAGGAAAAAATCTATTTTGTTATCGACATTTCTTCATCCCAGCAACAAACTCTCACGAGATTTGAGTCCAGAAGATTCTCTCTGTCCATTTGCAATTTGACGGACAAAACATAGGGGGCCATATTTAAGATGAGAATATGTGAATATTATAACGTGAAATGAATGGACATATTAAAAGTTAAATAAAATGTGTGTTCCAATGCTTAATACTAATATAATTTTCCATAACTGTCTTAGACTCTTGGTTGATGGGGGCTGATTTCCACATGACATGGGAGAGGGAGGGTGGTGGGAAGGTGAGGGAAGACCATCTGTAGGCTTTGTGTACCATTTGGCCTCTAGTGGCTCCACATCTCCATCCCTGATGATGTCACATGATGTCACGAGACCTACTGTAGTAAGTAAAGTAAGTAGCCTTGCCGAGCCGCTATGAGGCCTCCTGTTTCTGTAGCGTGAGACAGCTTGATGTACAAGTACACCCCCTGGACATGACGCTAGTATGATGTACCCCCCCTGGACATGACGCTAGTATGTCGCAGGGACTAACCCCCAATCCTACCTTTTCACTGATTACTTATACATTTTTTTGATCAAATTGTTATTTTGTTTTTGTGGGCTGTAAACTGTGGCTGTCTTTTGCATCCTATGCCTGTGCTTGTGTGTGTCAATGCCTGACATGTCCAGTGTCTTTGATAAGTGCTTCTTGGAATGTCTTCCAGTTGCCAGTCACAGAGGCAAATCCTTCTTTCACGCAGTTCCAGCAGTTTTGAAAAAGATGGGTATTGATAATGAAAATGGTAGGGAACAGTTCTACAACAATGCTGGTACTATGTTGAGCACATATAAAGGAGTGCAATCATGCATACATGAATTAAACCCACTCGCATAATGGTTCCTGTGAATAGACTGAGTTAACTGCTGCTCGGAGGCTGAAGAGGTCTTTTCGTTCATTCAGTCCCTCATATAATTCTTTCTATCTCCTATCTCCTACCATCACTTTAGCAGACACTGACAAAGCATTTTCAACCTAATGAAATAATTGTACACACTCAGGTCTCCCTCACTTGGTAGTCTGTGTAGCGAGCATAGGGCATTAACATCATTATGGAAAATATTAACGAAAATTATGAAAAATCTATATTTCGGAATTATGCAAATTAAAGTATTCCTTCACACCTTAATTATACTGTTTCTAGAGCTCACGTAGAGTTCAAGGGTGTGTTAATGTCAATTGGTTAGAGTTTGATTGTTGAAAACATCAGGAAAGAGACTCATATCATGTATGATACAATTCCTATACAATTCTTATAATTCCTGTATATTGATGAGAGACTTCTCTCATATTATATACAATATTTATTAATACAATTCCCATAAATCAACACATTTCATATAAGAGTCAGATAAGGATGGCCACATTCTAATCTGCTAAACAGGGGAAATGAATAAAAGGAGAAAGTTCAATGATCGGCCGCTGTGGCGTTGAGAGCTGTCCAGAAGAGGGGGGCTAGGGTCAACCCGGCCTCGTCGTTGTGGGGCAGAGCTGGGGGAGGAGACGTGGAGTATAATCCTTCTTCTGCTGCTGTCGTAGTGGGAAGGGCTTGGAAAGAGAGCGAGTTCCTTGGTGGCCAGCCGTTTTATACTGTAGGAGGAGCCTCTGTTGTGTGCATGGGACCTCCTTTTTGCTAAACATGATGAAATGCTAAATCTTTGATAACTGTTTAGGGGAACGTCTATGACCTCAGCATAAAATCTGCAAGCTTGTGGATCTGTGAATAAACTTTATATCGTCTACGATACAGCTCATTGTATTTCAGGTTGAATCCATTTTTCCCCCTTTTATTGGTTGTTTTATTATCATCAATATATAGGAATTGTATTAATAAATATTGTATATAATATGAGAGAAGTCTCTTTCCTGATGTCTTCAATCCATTTACAATCAAACTCTAACCAATCGACATTATACTGTTTCAAGATCTCACGTAGAGTTCAAGGGTGTGTTAAGGTGTGAGGGAATACTTTCATTTGCATAATTCCTTCACTTTGGGGGGGAAATCCATATTTCATACTTTCATAATTTTCATAAATTATTAATATTTCCCATAATCATATTAACCACCTATTCTCGCTACATCGGCTCACAGTTCAGCAGAGTATGCTTTAATTTACGAAAACATTATCTAGTCGCTTCATAACATACTGTATAAACTCCCCAAACCTGACAACCACCAGTATTGCTTATAAAGTCTGCTTATAGTATACGCATTGTTTAGATTTGTATTTTTTCTGTAAATTATACGCTAGTTAATATTGGTAGTTGCGGGTTGCATTTTTTGGGGGCTTGTTGCTTCCTATATAATGTTTAAACCAGTGGTTCTCAAACATTGAACATACTTGTATAAGAGCGCTCCTCACTTCACACTGGTGTGATTTTTTATTTTTATAATAAGAATTTGAAGGTTTTCAGAAACCTTTTTATGGGTTAATTGTATGGGTTAATTAATGGGACCATTAATTACTAAACGCATATAGTTTAATGTTTAATATAATGCTGGATGGATTTTATTTGACTGGAAAATGGGTCTATACAGACCTTTGTCTGAAGGTGCTGTCTATGTTGAAACATTATTACATGTTTCCTTGCGTGTGTGTGTGTGTGTGTGTGTGTGTGTGTGTGTGTGTGTGTGTGTGTGTGTGTGTGTGTGTGTGTGTGTGTGTGTGTGTGTGTGTGTGTGTGTGTGTGTTGTGAGGGGCTTAAACCTGGTCAAAGCCCTGGGGTCTAGAGTCTTAATCTGGCCCTGAGCTGTGTGTAAAAGTCAACAAGGAAGATATCTTGCTTTGAAAATGACATCAGGGGGTACAAATCCTGATACTTTCCATTCAGGGGCATTCTGTCATGTTGTACAAAATAATAAATCAATAAAAAGGACTAGGCCTATACTATTGATTTTGATTGATTGATTGAATACTTTATTAACAGTTGGCTTGTTTCCATTGGGGTCCTTTATACTCAATTCATCAAAACATTTAATAACATTATACAAATACAAATATACAGTACTATGCAATAACAATATACATCTGTATAAATAGCATCTATTGAAAATAAATAGGCAAAGTAGAGAATTCTAGAAAAACAAGGAGTGCCAGAGGTTGAGGTAGAGTCAAGAGGTGAATTTTCATACTGACAATGGAAAATTGATAGTCTTCAGTCTTGACCGGTGTTGTTCAGTAACAAGTTACTATAGCAATATATTACTGTAATATTAATAATAATAATAATACTTTATCCAGTAACGAGTAGTATAAGGTATTACTCTGCCAAAATAGTAATAGTATACATATACTTTGTAAAAGAAATATCACATACTGTCTGTATTACATATTACTCAGGTTTTCTACCGTTTGAAAACATTTTATTTAAAAGGTCAAGAGAGATTGCTGCTTTATTTTATCGCCTTTAGGCTGATTGGTGACTCTTCTTCTTATTATTCAAAACAATTGGATTCAGTTCTAAAAGAAGCTGACTAAACATTATTGTGGAAGCTGACTAAACATTTGCGGGTGGGGGGGCAAAGTATGTAATATAATATGTAATATATTGCTCTTGATTCCAAGTAATATCATGTAATAAAATATGTAATAAGTAACACATTACTCTCTTGAGTAATATTGCCCAACACTTGAAAAGTTGAAACCAAAGTGCTGACTCTCTCCCCATTTCAAACATTGACAATTAAAGCACATTTGATCTGTACCCACATGTCAGTGTTGGCCTGTGCATATTGCATATTGTTGACTGTGCCCTCTGGTGAGAGAGGCCTTTTTCAATTAAAACTGGTGAAAATGTAACGAAAAATGAAGAATCGGATGAACCCATCAAACTTTGGAAGCCAATCTTAGCCAATCAGGATCATGGAGTATGAAGAATCGGACAGATCCATCTTGATCACATGCCTATAGAGATACTGTGTACAGATTTACGTGATGTTTGTGGACAAAATCTGTAGGAGTGATATCAAATAATGCGTTTAGCAAAACTCTGCCCCAGAGGTTCTGCTCTACTCATGCAGGGCATGCAGGGACAGTGTGTGGGCTGTTTCTCGTCGCTTGGGCCAACGATCGACATGCCTTCATTTGGCCTGCCAGAGAGGATAAGAAGAAGAAGAATCTGTAATAAAAAGATGTGTGTGTGTGTGTGTGTGTGTGTGTGTGTGTGTGTGTGTGTGTGTGTGTGTGTGTGTGTGTGTACAGCATTTAACTACGCAAATTATGTAAATTGAAGGCAAGCTTAATCATAAGGATACTGAAACGTGCATGTTCCTTGTTCATTCCTAACCTATTTTGTCATTGTGTGTAGCTTCAGTAGCTGGTAACATAGGCCTTTTCAATATCGCTAACAGCAGTTAGCACACTTTTCTTATTTAAGACAGTGGAATGTTTCTCGTGTCACCAATATTCAGCTTTCTTATGAACAGAACGGAAAAATGGGGGATATGATTAAATCCAGTCCGCTTCCACCAGAGATCTTTTCAATCAGGCAAACACAAGAGGAGCCCCTCTGTCGCTCTTTTGTTGGACCTTACCGGCTCGATAGCCTGTGATTACTTATTTGTTGACTCTCGCAGAGCCCCTTGGAATCAACAACACTGCTCTGGGGATTCAACAGAAGATCATATGACACTGGAGGGGTGGGAGATGGCGCTGGGCACTAACCTGACGCTGCCAGATCCAAGAAGCTTGCTACACAAATTTGTTTCACAGCTTATTAGGATCTGGGATCACGGAAGCAAATTTGATGACGGGGCTGTTCCTTTTTTTCAAGATACTTGGTAGATGATTGGATGGGACCGTCTGTCTATCACCGTGTGGGCGTGCAAACACAACCAATCATATTGACGTGTCTATATAGCTTCACGTCCGGTTTCGCACATATCCCGCCCTTAGCTCACGCTGATTGGTCCGGTACGGAACGGATTTTTGTCAGCTCAACTGCCTGAGAGATCCCAGATGAATGCTGTGTTGGGGAACATGGTTACCCAATACCGCCCTCATCTGGCAGCGTCAGGTTAGCTGGGCACTGCCTCGGTTCACAATGATGCTTTTATTTAACTTTTTCTTATTTTTTGAGGTTACGCATGAAGCTTCAGGCTCCTAACTGCAGGCTAATATTTAGACATGTTTGCAATTAATGATTTTTGGGTGTGTGAAAACAGGCTGATGCTAATGTGATATCATATTATTGACATTCACTACATGACATTATTGTTTTTCTCAAGCCATAGTGCATGCGGTACTAAAACCCAATATTAATATATTATTATTGTTATTTTGAAAGCTGCTATTTACTGGATTATGTAGGCGTAATCAATTAGATGTATTAACATTTTCAATACCTTGTGTCCCAATATAATGGTAAATGTCATACTTTGACATTTAACCATATTGTCATACATGCATTGGGAATTGGATGCAAATTAATTTGACCCTGCGAACTCCGGCTTCTTTTTAGATCTCAGCAATCAACAAGGTAATGCCAACCTTAACCATGAGGACAGACACGACATGCCACAATTTTGTGGAGCAGAACTTAGTCAATATGAAGCTTGGTCATACGGTATAGTACCTTGTCCAAACGGGACTGTGTGTGCTAAAAATGTTGACCCAGGCCATGGGCTGATTATTGTAGCTGTTGGGTGCTTGGGTAATGGGTGGTGATAGCCAGGGTGGTGTGGTCAAACCAAGATGTTGCCATCTTTATACATGTCTATTCAACTGACTACAACAACGAGACTAGCTTGCAGATAAGTGAGATATAGTAAGAACAATTATAAAGAGAAAGAGAAATAAAATAGAATGGATTCAGCAGCACACACAAATTATTCAGATACAAGGCTTTGTGACATTGTCTGTGGCATTGATTATTCTGTTTGACAGGCTAATTTCCTAGCAGACAACACAAGCAGAGATTAGCGGAGAAGAAAACCACGAGAGGTTTGAGAGGTTGATGGTTGGACAGAGATTGCTGGAGGAATAATATGTTCCATGTTTGATTGTGTTATTAACTGTCACTGAACCCTCTAAAATGTAATGTTACATTGTCTTGATATTATTATACATTTCTGTTCAAACCGGCTGTGGTGCCCCTCCCAGGTGGATTCTGAGGAGCAGAATGTGGAAAATCATTCAACAATCAGTTTAAGAAAATTGGTACTGTCACGGGGCCCGTGCCCTATAGACTAAAGAGGAACAAACAGGCATACAGCTGCTTCCATTTAACAGCAAGCCGGCTTGGAGGACTGTGTGACTGGACATTAGTGTTGCATGTTGTTCTTATTTTATTATTTGTACAAACATGAATTATAAAAAGGACACAAAGATGGTGCATGGGTTTTAACAGCATTTCTGTTGATTGGAAATTGTGTGGCACCTGGCTCTCCTGCAGTACTGCCTGGTGATCCTCTTGATTGAGTGGGGGAAGGTACCAAGTGCTATAGAGCAGGAGGGGTGTCTGTCTTATGTTTCAAGATCTTATGTTCTCTTATGTGAATAATGTGGCGCCTGAAAGGTTTTCATGTATTTGGAATAGGTTTAGTAAAACCGTATATAATAAGTGTAAATCAACTCATGCAGGATGCCGAGGTTCAGTAGTGGCTTGGGCAACAAGCAGGTAACACCCAGGGAGAGCTGCTAGGGGTCCCTTTTTGGAAGGGTTTTTGTTTATTACGTTCTGGGTTTTTGTTTCCTAATTTGCTTTCAAGCTAAGTTTCATCTGTCTTTTTGTGAGTTTAGTCTTCAGTGTTTTTTTATTAGGCCTTCCACTGTAAATACTATTGCAACTCAAAATGGTATTGCTGGATTCTGTCACTTTTTGGAGCCTTGGCCACTCGGCCAACTTTACAGGTACGTTCAACTTTAATTTCCAAATCTCACTTAGATAAACAAATATCATTACTAATAGCAATCTGGGGACAGATAAAGCTCCCAGAATACTAGAATATAGAATTATTTTTGTGACATTTTCAATTGATATATTAACTATAAAATGGCAACATTGTGGAGCACAAATCTCCACCATATGCACACCCCAATTATAGTAGGTCTACTTACTAGAAACGTCAAGTGCTCTCTCTCTCTCGCTCTCATCATGGTTTGCAAGAATTCCAGTCATTATTTTGGTCACTTTTTTCCACACTCTTGGGGGGGGGGGGGGGGGGCAATAATTCACGATTCTGTCCTTATTGGTACATAACTCGATCAGATCAGATTATTTTCTTCATCTGGGCTTTACATCTTTTGAAAATAGACACTATTGATCCATAATGTATAAATTAGTTCCAACCCTGATATTAACGGTGTCTCTCTCTTGTGCACATTATACTGTAGGTGTGTGGTCTCTCTGTGTGTCACATATCTGTGTCCATGTGCGCATGAATCACTGGCATGTGAGCTGTTGTCACTTCGTATGTTGCTGTTCTATCTATCTCTCTCCCCCCCCCTAATATAGCAGCAGCAGGTATACCCTATACAGTGGCCTAAGGTGCAGCAATAAAAACAGTAACACAATCATAGAACACTGACTTTATTCATAGCAATTAGCCTACTGTACGTGCAGGTGAGATGTCATTGAGCAACACAATGCATTGTAACCCATTAAGACCTGAGGTCGATTGTACAATGGTCTAAATCCAAACAGTTATCTGAAAAACGTACGGTATGTTAAATGAGTTAAAAATGTTTGCTTGAAATAAAAGATTTGCACAACGCTTTTTCAGCAATAGCGTGGCACGAAGTGAAGCGCTATGAATTTATATCTGCTATTTTTGAATAGCCAAAGTATAAAATAATTGTTAAAATGGCTAAAATGACACAGACAGTTTACCAGTTTTAACAGGTTAATTAGCAAAACATTAGGAACACCCATTTTTCTTAAAACTAGACTATGCAAAATGTAACGTTCCATTATGAGTCAAGTGCTTCTATTGTCAGTACTGTATGTGAGACCTACGGAGCCCCTAAGTGGCCATGGTAAGAAAAATAATTTATCTCAACCGGTCAAATTATTAATTCGACTGGACAAAATATTATCTCGGCCAGTCGAGATATAACACGACATATATTCTAGAGCAAAGATAATATCCTCTTCCTCGTTCCTAATATTAAATGAAAGTGATCAGAAATGCACATTGTTTGAAGCACACTTCTTGTAATCTCTGAGAATTTAATTAATCTCTTTCAAGTCAATGCTTAATCTTAGCCTCCCTACTCCACTGACGTTACATTATGCAAGTTGGTTAACACCACACTTTGGCATGCCTCACTGGGCTTATATCCACGTCTGACGTCACGTCCTGCCTTGTAAATTGTTTTGAATGCAATTTCAATAATTTACAGTGTTAAAACTGTGTTGAGTCTACATGGACTACCTTTGCGTCACGTGACAGCTCCCTGAGCACTGAAAGTGACACTAAATGGTTATCCAGTGCGTCGTCGACCGAGTGATGCCAAGGAGTCCTGACATGTCAATACCGATATGTGACGAGCGACACATGCACAGAATCACCAAATCTGATGCACATGGATTCTTGTGTTTAGATATGTGAAATTAATGAATACTTTGGCAATATCCCATCACTTCCTTCCCCCCCGTACATTGTTTCTTCACAGTTTTGCTACATATGGGCTGTTTAAACTGTGGAGACTGATACTTGGAGCCAGTCAATCTGTCATATGAGCCGTATAGTCCCTGGGCTTAGTATAGTCCATTAAGCAGGCTTCCACACACATCATAGACGTCACTATAAGGGAAGGTTCTACATATTCTGCTCTCTCCATAGTTCTATCCCTGCTGTCTGTATCATTCTATTTTGTTCTTTTTCATTCTGTGTCTGGCTGTCTTTCTGTATCACTGCAGACCTCTTCCTCTCTACATCTTCACGTCCCTAAGGGTCCTCCGTACAATTATGTACCATCAGTCAGTTTTCTTTGCCACTTTTTACTTCACAGTTATTGTCATCTGGGAGCACAGAGACAGATTGGATTTTTTCTTATTTTCTTCCGGTTTTGAATTGAATCAAATTAAATTAAATTAAATGTAATTAAATTAAATTATATTAAATTAATAATGCCATTGCTGCAACAGCCAACGCAAACATCCATCTTCCCAGTGGGGAAGACTCATAAGGATTTCTATTCAGGCATGGGAGGTTGAATAATATGTGTATAATTATGTGCAGAACGGTGGTACACCGTGGTAATTGGCGTTTCCTTTTTTGCCACCTCCTCCCCTGAAGTCAAACTCTGAGTAAAGACTGCTTTTGTCACTCATTTCCTATACTGTATACTTCCTTGTATGATATTGTATGTCAAACAGCAGTCGATGTACAGGCTCACAACGAGTTGCACGTTGCAACATTACATGCATGGCACCTTCTGAGCTTGGAGACCTGCAATTTAGCCAAATGTTCACCTACTGTATTTCTGCTGAGTTCAGCCGAATGTTTAGCTTTAGTTTTTCAAATGTTCGCCTATTTCTGTTGAATGTGAACCTATTTTTGTTGAATGTTCACCATGCCCATAATAGGAACACTACAGAGCGTCGCAGTCCCACCCCCTTTCAGAACGACGAGTGGTCCAGGAAATGATTCTCCATTAATTTTCTCCATAGGCTTTTCAAAAAGTAAAAAGGACAAAGCTAACTTGGATCGTGACAAATCATGACCACAAACACAATATTTTGTGCCGATCAAATAATTTGAAAGAAGAAAATAAAGGCAGGATACAACACTATTTGTTTTGTTTTTCTTCTTACTAATTATTTGATCGGCCCAAAACATTGTAATTATTGTCATGATTTGTCACGATCCGAGTTGGCTTTGTCCGCGGCGTAACCGTCTTTTAATAAATACTTTTTGAAAAGCCTATGGAGAAAATGAATGGAGAATCATTTCCTGGGCCACTCGTTGTTCTGCGGGACTGCGTCGCTCTATAGGGTAAATGTGTTTAATTTCAAGATGTGAGAAGTAGCATAATGGGATGGTGCAGATCAAATGAAAGCATTCACATAGACGCAAAGGCACAAGCTACAGTGGGGGGCCATGCATTTGTATACTGAACCATGCCAGCACATAGAAATGAACACTCACTGTCACTATGCATGAGCAATGAGCATTAATGCATGTAAGCTGCTTTTCCTGTGCACGATATATGAATATTGAACACAGAACCACAGTTACATAGTATACATACCTAAAAATACAAAGCCATGAAGTAATGCATACATATATATATATATACATGCACAAAGAGTAAGGTACACATGCAGAGACACATATACAGTACGACACAGAGGCAGATGTGAAGGCATAACGCTATCACTGCCATGAAGGCATGAGCACATAAACACATAAAGGTGTAGCTTCGGTACCCAAACACGGACATTGAATGTATACACATGCATAAATTAACACTGAGAATTGTACTCATTAATGCACATGCATGCATTGGCAAGGTGTGTGATCAAACAAACATCAGGCACATACAGTACAGGTACACACAAAGCCATAAACCACACAAGTAATACTAAATACTAAGTAATTAACAACAACTGTCCCCCTGTCCCTGTCTCTCCAAATTTAGAAACTTTTGCAAACATGGAACATTGGAAAGAAGCCCACGTAACAGGAGTATCTATATAATGAAACTATATATAAACTATACATACTATACTATATTATACTATACATAGGCCTATGTACTATAAAGTGCTATTGCTATGACTACATAAAATGCAATTCTAGTGCTGTCTACGTAACATGCTATAAGTCTGTATGAAATGCTATCCAAGCCTACATAAAGTGCTATCTAAGGGGGTTAGGGTTAGGGTGCTAGTAGTTAGTGCTACGGGCCATGATGGAGTCTGAAAAGGTGGGTTTTCAGACTAGATTGGGAGTGAGGCTGCATGCAGACATGTCATTTGTATGCCAATAGACATAAGAAATCCCATGTAGGTTAGACATTATGCCATTATTTTAGCAAGGTGATGCTACAGTATGTAAAAGTACCACAGGCGAAATACAGTCCAAGTCCAAATTTCATTCTGACCCCTCCACGAAAAGGCCTCGTTGTCCTGAACCCTTATCTATCATTTATACATTATGGATCAATAGTGTGGACTTTTTTTCGTCTGTGGCATTCAATTGTCAATAGTTATTTTCATGGACATGTATGTAGGCCTATTGCTTGAAAGAAAATTAGGCTATCCTGCAATCAACTATTCTGCACCCCATCCATCTGACATCAGTGCAGGGCATACATGGACAAGACTATTAATAATACTCAATCATACAACTGTGTAGCTTTCTGAACTTAGCACGTGGGACAGAAATCTGCTATTTCTTTGTTGAGCGACACGATGGCAAGATGTATATCATGCTTAACATTACACTGTGACTAGCCTCGGTACCAGGCTTTCATTTTTGTTGGTGCAAAAATTGAAAGCCTGGAGGAACGCATTGGCCGCTCTGGTCTAAAAGTGGGAGTCAACCCTTCCGGGTGGGCGTCGCTCCAAATGATGTGACGTAGCGCTGCACTAGGGGGAGAGGAGGGGCCGGGGGTGACGGACAGATCGATGAGATCCAATCAGGGCGTGCGCAAATCTGAGCCGCGACCCGCCCCTCTAGACCAGAAACCTAACATGTTAGCTCAGGCTACACTGTGACTGACTGAAACAAACAATGTATAAACATACTTCCTGATTATTGTCAAATGATTAATCTGTCTTGTTCTGTTCTGTAGATTTGGTGAAATGATTCACTGTACATTTTATATTGGTTGCAATTAACAGGCTTTCATAGGGATGCCAGAACAAACCAGGCAGCTAATTATGGTCAATGCAAAAACAAAAACAAAAAGAAACAATAATGACAAGTGTATCATTAAAACTGTGAGGTGAAACAAGTGCTCTCCGTTGTGCATCTGTCCCCCTTTTTTTCTTCCCCCCATATTATTATTATTATTGTAACGTATATGTTTCTGTGTCACAACCTTGCGGCCGTTGTTTGCGTTCGTTTTTGACATTCTGTTCGTGGTTCAATCACTGTGTTTTGTTGCTTTGCTTCTGTTCAGTTAGCTCAAAACATTAGCAGTTGTTGGCTGCTGGCTGGTGTGACTGTGTGGGTGCAGACTTCCGCAGTGCGGGGCAGGCCTTAGGAGGCAGCCAAACATGACTAGGTCGCTAATACAGGCAGCCAATCATGACTAGGTGACTAGCCTCGGTCCCAGGCTTACTTATCTGCGAAAGAAAAGCCTGGTCACAACCTAAGGCAGAGAAGCTATCAGCGGTTGTATCCTCCGGAACAGCCGTCAAATGTATTTCCCCCGGATACGATATTTTCCCGACCAATCACAACACTTGTTTCATTCACAGAGAACGTAAAGCATCAACGATTTCACATCCGCTAAAATCCCGCAACTTCCGCTGATAGTCTTTTCAGCTTAGGTCTTGCCCAGGGTGCTAGGTGACTGGTCGCTACTACGTGATTGGCTACACAAGTGGTGCAGACTCCCATTGGCTTAGGCGGCGTTTCAGAGTATAGCCTACCTTAAGGGCAGCCAATCATGACTTGGTCGCTAAAGCCAACAGCAAAGGTTGTAGGCCAGGCTTCACCTGTCAAAAATAGGAACAATTTACAAGGAAGCCAGTGACCTGACCTGACCAGTGACCTGACTTGTACTTGATTGCCACAATATCTGTGGTAATAATCATGATGAAATTTAATCTTCATCACTATTTATCTGTTACAGGACACTGTGTTAAATAACAGCTGTTACACTTTGTTCATGCCGGATTGCCAGGTTAGCAAGCAATATATTTACTAGTTAACACAACCAATGTTAATCACAGCTAAACGGTGATTAATATGATTAAAATGTTAATCTGTTGACAGTCCTAATACACGCGCACACACACATGCATGGCATGTGCGCACGCACACACACACACACACACACACACACACACACACACACACACACACACACACACACACACACACACACACACACACACACACACACACACACAGTACACAGTACAACAATGTCTGGCAGCATGCCAAACAGAACCAGGCGATATGTGCTTTAATCTCTAAGTAGTTAATCACGTTAGTCTTTTATGAAGGATATGGATGCCTTTCATCCATATCTGGGTTAGAAAGCATAAAAAACACCTTGAGGGATTCATGCCAAAGTGAAACAGATACTGTAAGCATAAGCACCATGGAGATGAAATAAATAAAATAGTGTCCCTTGTTGACATCAACATTGAAGACTTGGGAAATTGACATACCAGTAGCTCTGTCAGGTGATAATATTGCAGAACCACAGCTACATATCTAAAAACACAAAGCCATGAAATAATGCATACATGCACAAAGAGTAACGTACTGTACACACCCAGCCAGCACGCCAAGTGGGTCCCATATGGTTTATGGCTATCTATATGGGCCTCAAGTGGGCTTGTCAGTGGTCACCAGATGGTTCCCATTTGGGCTTGCCCTTGTGGGCTTTAAGTGGGTTCTACCTAGGCCCTATTGGGCCCCAATTAGGCAAGTTTATGTGGGACCCTAGTGCAGAGACATGCAGGCATATATGACAGAGGCAGATGCAAAGGCATAAAGCTATATACACACTGCCACGAAGGCATGAAGGTGTAGCTTCTGTACCCAAACACAGACATTGAATGTACCCACATGCATTAATTAACACTGTGGTTGTTTGTGTGTGTGTGTGTGTGTGTGTGTGTGTGTGTGTGTGTGTGTGTGTGTGTGTGTGTGTGTGTGTGTGTGTGTGTGTGTGTGTGTGTGTGTGTGTGTGTGTGTGTGTGTGTAATAGGGGAACAACAGGGGAATGTCCATGATAAAGTGCTGATAATGCATTCTTTGAGACAATTCTGTTTGTTTCGGGGGCCGCCGCAGTCGGTAGCGATGTCGCCTCATAGGTAGAAGGTCTTGGGTTTGATTCCCACTGGGGACGCTGTGGGTGCTGGGGCGTGTTCTATCCTCCGTTTCACCAGTGCCCATGGCATTAAAAACAATAGATGCCTGGCTGATGCAGTTCGTTGGAGCGATGTGTGTGCAAAAGGGGGCGAAAGTGCACAGGAAGTGCTGAAGGCACGCTGCGTCGCTGCCCAAGTGGTGTCACTCATGCGACTCATCCATGTCTCTCGCTGCCACTCAAGTGACTACACTGGCCAATCACAGCACGTCTTTTCCGGGACATCTGCTACACATGCAGAAGCTTGGCAAGCTTCCACTCATGCTTCCACTATGCTTCGCAAGGATACTCGTGAAAATGTTGCCCCCTCTCGAGAACACACACCCCAGAGCCGGAAGAGGCCTTTATATGTCTATGGGCAAAAGGGCCTTTCTGTGTGGAGTTCTCCCAAAAAACATGCAGTAATCCTGGTCTCTTTACGTCCCCCTGGCCAGCTGGGGCGCCTGTCGGAGGGGAAAGGAACTGTTTGGACGTGTTGAACGTGTTCGATCCACGTGCTATGTCAGTAGTGCCCATAGGATTACATTAGATAATTGACACTGGGTGAAAAAAGGGTTGCAAAAATTGTGGGATAAAAAGAAAAGAAAAAAAGCCTTGCTTAATTTGGTGGTTTCAGTGTATGTGGAAATATGTGCATTTGATACCCATTCCATAACTATTAATACAATATAAATGAAAGTTGCGACATCGTCACTCTGTATGTGCTTGTGTACTGCGTGCATACATACAGCCACTATTTACCCAGTAGGGATGGAATGCAATGCAACTCACACACCACACAGTGGGTTGATGGCATATCACCTGAGATTGGATTATCACATCCACCTGTTTTCTCTTTGACAATGTTTTGTCAAGTAGGGGGTACACAAATATCACAAATAGCGTAGAACGGAAAATGATTGGAAGTGTATACCTGCCTGCCTGCATTGAGCATTCCTTTCCACTTTATTATTTTTAGTCTTGTGTTGCCAGAAATCGTAAATTTCGGCCTATACCAATCGTATTGTACGGCCTGTAGCCGTATTATTATTATTATCATTATTATTATTACTAGAACAGTGCATGCACAATTACAACTGATCTGGATAAACTTCTGGACTACACCAGGCTTTTCAAAGTGTGCGTATGTGTGAAATTTACTGCATGTCTACAGTGGCGTTTGGAAAGATCCAATTGATATCCACTTACGCACACATCACGCACCGGCTGTATCCTTGATATCAATTGTAATAACTCAATATTTCCTTATTGTAGGTAGAAAAGGCAGTCAGTCAGTCAGGCCTGTACTGATGTCCAACAGACGTGGAACTCTGGTGTGAAGAAGAATTGGCGGCTGAAGACAGTAAAACACATTCAAATACCACAGACCTCAACATGTATGCAGGACCATTAACACCACACAGCCACATGCCACTCCACCACCATGCCCCTGACTTTAACCCACATCAACACATCTATAATGGCCCCTCTGTTTCAGCTCCACACAGATGGTCTTCTTCAACTCAGTTACAGAGCAGATGTCAACATGGGCAAGGCCAGGCAAGCCCAACCCCACATGATTCATCCCTAAACACATGTGTTGTGTCACACTGAACACAGTGACAGCAGCACTTCACTCACCTGTAGGACATGCAGGATATTTTATGATACCTACATAAAATGATCTCCCATTCAAGCAGTGGCACTAAAACTCAAAGTGCTTAACAGTTCTGGCATGGTGCTAAGAAGCTGCGTACAACATGCAGCTATCATCGCAAAACACCACAGATCCAAATCAAAATAATGTTTACATGGCATTTGTATACCCAACATTCACTGGCGAACAAAAACACGGCAAAGATGACAAGGCCAATGTAATTGCACTTCTGGAGAGCAGAGGGCAAGTTGTGGAGAGGAGAGGCCTTGTGGTGCACCCTGAACACCCTTGGTTGGGAGCCAGCCCTCTTCTTTTTACACATGGTACCCAAGTTGGCTGATGATTTTGCTGCATGAGAAAAAGATAAATCTCTGCCAAAATATCTGGATCTCTTTAAGTGAATGGATCACTGTCACTGCATTGCGTTAAACATTCAATGAATAAACCTGCAGTACACAAAATCATTCATCATTCATGTTATGTAATCCTATATAGTAACTGGATTATCTCATTTTCAAATTCATAGTCATTTCTTCGTATGTGGCCTTTTGATGCATTTGCTAAATCAGTTTAATTAATGTCATAAAAACTTGATCTACAACCGGCATTGTTGATGTGCGGGCAAAACTTTGTAAATGAGCTCTCAGGGTACGGTGCAGTCTAGATGTCTTGCTAGGTGGAGCTTTGGCATAAATGTGCATAAATGTGGTCCTCCATTTCCTGGGACTGGCCACTCTGTGTGGACATCATGTGAGCTCTTTGACACATTACTGTGGTTAAAATGTAGATCTACCTGCCATTCAGGCAGGCATACATTGAGTGTTTCATAGGTGTATTTGTAACAACACTAATCGGCCAGGAGTTTGTTTTCAGTCTCTAGTTGAGCAACAAACAAAAAAAACAGACAAAAAGAAAAAAAGGGACATGTAGCATGATTCCCATGCAAGTGTAACCCAAGGCTATAGATACATATACTAGACGGAACACAGAATATAAATAAAATAAAATATATAATCTTTATTAGAAAATGCAGAATATAAAAATAGTCTTTATTATGAGTAATGTACACAGCTCGCAACTCTCTCTCTCGTTGCGAGTACCACGGTTTGGTGCAGCCGCTCATGGAATTCATGTTGCCGCCAGAGACACGCCCACACTACTCGTCGTGACCCCAAGCTGCCCCCACCTGGCCACACAAGGAACGCTAGCTCTACTGGATATTACCGTTATACATTATCTACAGAAAATACAATATAGCAATAAAAGGAGGTGTGGTTAGATACTGTAACTCGACCTACTGCATTAGTGACCCACTCGCACACAGATGTGTCCTCACCTCACACACTCAATTATCATGAAAGCTATTTAAAATAAGTTGGGACTACAAAATGGTGTATCTGTTCATCTAATGTACAGTACTGTGTTCCCGGAATTATTGCTGACTTTAATATTACAGTTTTACAATTTCCATCACACCTCCCCTGGGATGATGTGTCGTAAGTGGAAATACAAACAGTGTTTACACTGATCCTTGTGCCCCCTGCAAAAGGGGCCCCGTGTACTGAAATAATTGATTAGGCCTATCAGTCAGCTACCATTTGCCATTATCTCCCAGAATGCAATTTCTTTTGTGACTTACACACTCATCTCATTAATAAGTAAGCTAAAGCAGGGGTTGTTTTGGCAATATAGCGCCATCTGGAAGATAAGGGGTCAGGCATTTTTCTTGTCTTGCCTTGCTCCCAACCATTACTGTTTCTTGGTTACACTACTGCACTGCATGCACGCACACACTCACACTTACGCGCACGCACGCACACATGCATGCACGCGTACACTCACACACCTCTGCCCTGGCTGCTATAACCATTTCCATGTCTGCATTATTCAGTATGTTGTTCATATGCTGCTTTGCTCGGAACAGGACATGGGCATGCTTGCTGCAAAATATTAATTCAGGATCATAATAATAACTGTCAATACTGGGAAACATGAGAATACTTAAAGGAGAAATCCAGACCAAAACACATACGCATAAATCAGCCTATAATCCTGTCCCAACATACATGTTGGCCTTGAAATGTTTCCCACCCCTCCCACAGTAAAATGCAGCTAGAATGGTAGAAAGCTATATTGTCTTCATTCTAATGCGCAAATGCAGGTATTTTTGTAGCTCCAAACGCTATTTATATATTTTTCATGAATGGTCTATTAATAGCGTCCCGGTATTCACACATGCACTTTGTCACCTTGGAGCTGCCGTTCATACAGAACCCAGGGCCGGGCTAGGCCGGGCCTTAATACGGAAGGTAGAGGGCAACAAACGGTGCATGTGTTAGTACCAGGTCACTATTAAAGGATCACTTCAACACTTTTCAACCTACCATAATATAATTTATCCTCACAAACATTCTGTGTCTCATGGGAGGGCTGTGGACAGTTCAGAAACCCACCCACCAGTGACGTCATCGATGTGGAATCCAAGCTAATAGAAACCTTCTATATAGCCTTCTATTCCTGAAAAGTTGCAATGCGATAATGGAAGCCATCGAACAGGGGGCATCTATGAAACAATTCAAGGCCAACGTAATTGGGACAGGATTATAGGCTGATAATGGGTTTTGTTCTGGATTTCTCCTTTTAAGTAAAGAGATGCCTTCAAAGAGTAATTTCAAGAGTCATGCATCATGATCACATTCTTACCCTAATTCAATCCACCAGACTCCACCAGATGGAAGAGACACTGGCTTCACATTCTCTGTCAATCATATTGACATATGACAATCTGTCAATATGAATTAGTCTGTCAGATATTGACATGTCTACATGACGTATGGTATAACTGCACCAGCAGGAAAGTAAACAACCCCCGCAAATTATGAAGTGTTAGTGAACGCCTGATAGTATTAGGTTCAACCTCACTATCATGTCAGATGTGTAGGTCATATGTATAGGTCATATGTGTATGTCATATGTGTAGGTCAAGGTGCTAGGAATACCATTGCAACAGGCGCTTCTCGATGGCGTCACTGCACACCCAGTCTCACCTAGTCCCGCCCATAGCTGCCGCTGATTGGTACGCGTTGACGTGCGTTGGTTTAAATGCCAATCTCTGTATGGAGGCTGTATTGTGAACTTGTGAACTCAATGCCGGCAGAGTCAGGTTTAGTTATGTCAAGGTTTAGTTATGTTTCGGAGTATTACGCAGGAAAAATAAGAAAATTAATGAATGAATGAATTAATTAATTATTGTGTTTTACGTTGGACATCAATTGAAAATGAGGTATGTTGATCTACACAACCAATATGTGTGAAAATAAATAATAAAGGGAATGATTAATACTCATTTTACAATTATAAGTAAGTTAAACAAGAGGTTCAAGTGCTGCTGTCGGGAGCAGACAGCTATTCACTGACAATATGTGGCCATCAGTTCACATGGCACGTCCTTGACTGTACACACCATTACACCTGAGTGGAAACTTGAGGCTATGTCTCCAGACAAGCAAACAATCTTGCTGATGCACTCAGAGATGCACTTCAGCAATGGCAACTTGATCAAAATAAATATAAAATAAACGGCCATAACCACAGACAACAGTGGCAATGCTGTTGCTCAAATATATAGGTCCCTGCATTGGCTGTGGATTAATTGTTTTGACCACAACCTGAACTTGGCTGTTACGCATTGCAGGACCAACAAAAACCTAATCGGAACCTCAGACTCTGCCGCAGCAGCATCGACACCGCCTTTTTACAAAGCTGGCACCGAAACAGAAGCAGGTAGAACTTGTGTGATGCATCAAGCCCTCATCCATTTATGTATAGGCCTACAGAAAAATATATCCTGAGTCTAATAAGTGTGTGCTGTGTGGTACATATTAATGTATGTCCTTTTTTGGAAAACACAACATAAACAACCTTGACTGCCATACGTGTCCTCATTGCGCACGTAAGGCCTCCTGCATGAATAAATTTAGAAGCAAATATTCTTAAAGCCTTTTTAGCCTACACACATGTCGACCTGTGGTCGACATTATAACTTAATTATACCACAGGTCATTTCGAGGAAGCAATCTGATTGGTTGAAACAGCCTTCTAGCCGTGGATCAAACGAGCACCACTCCACACCTAATCAAAACAAAGAATTCAGCTGCTCTGTTTTCCCAGAGCGCAGCAAAGTCGGTGGCTAGGCTAGCTAGTTTCTTGGGACATTTGTGGTCGTAGTGACTACTTCTGTCATTAAAGAAATATGTTTTTTCAGTGATTTTCTTAGTTTTAAGGGTAACTGAATTGTATAATTGCAATATTACACTCGAGGGTGTGGTTTAACGTGATGTGAGTAGAACTTTCTTCATCTCATTTAAATGTCGTAATCAAACTCATATTTTTTATCTCAGCATCATCTAGAGAATTTCAGCCATCTTGCCATATATTTTTATATAGTTTTAGGATTCTTTGATTACCCGTGCTAGCCCATTTAGGAAAATCCGGCTAATAGGCCTAAATCCATACGTCGTCTTCATTTTGCTGCTGTTTCGACCACGGCCAAAAGAACAGATCTACAAGTTGTCGACAGTCATGGTGCAGTGTATTAATGGATTCATTATTTTTTTGGAAAGGCGCGCCACATTATGCAAGCATGAACCACCCGAATCTTTGTTTAATTTTGAAACCCATATATATGACTCACCACTCCCTCTCTCTCTCCGCACGCACTGTTCTTTTGGGCATGGAGGCACAGCGCTGAGCGCATCTGAGCGCAGACAGCAGCGCAAAACTGCAGTGTTTTTATGTGTTTCCATAAGCAATTGATTAATGTACTCGTCCATTATTTCGATGAGGGCTTCAGTCTCCTCATTCGACCAAGTCTATCCACGGTTGCGCTGCATAAAATATGCCCTCTCCGTCTCCAACTGTGTTTCGTCATCATTCATCCGCCACATTATTTGCTTCATTTCCTTTATCTGTAGCGGGTTGCATTCACATCCAGTGAATCAAAGTCAGGTGCGCTTGAAAGCAAAGTGAAACCCCCGTTAATTAAACCATGGTAACATGTTTCTATATTTTGACCGCATCAGGTACTATGTCAACAATGCAGTCATGGTGCATGGTGACAAATGGTGACTGTCTTCATCTAATTTAAATATAAAAACGAAATTAAACAAACATGTTTAGGCCTACTTCAACATCAATGAAATTAAATAGTTAATTCAGCATTCTTAAAATTAATTGATTATAAAATCAATTAATTTTAAGTTAGACACACAGACACACCTAGTGCATCTTGAGCAAGCAGAAGATAGCCGATCTACAAGCGCTGTGATGTTTTGTGAGCTTTTAGATTGGCTATTTTTGTTGTATGGCGGTGTCAGCCATGAAAGGCTCTTACCAGTTCCTGCCTTTGATCAGTCCTCTATGGAGGCAGTGTGCTGCGAGGAAGGATAATCATCTATCATGATTGACTTTTTTCCGTTCACTTGTGATGTCGTAGCAGCCTGGACGAAGCGCCTCAGGTAGGTGCTAAGTCATGAGGAGATGCAGGTACTTCATCCTTGTCAGAGTGGAAGAGAGGGAAGGAGAGACCCTCAAGACCACCAACAAACTAGACTAGATTGGTACGTAGCCAGTTATATGGCAGGCCCCAATGCAGGCTATTTAGCAGCTAGTTTTAATTAGTTATAAGTGGATTTGCTCATTTCAGCAAAAACACAATGCATTCATCACACGTAGCCCGGCACGAATGTAACACGAGCACATGATGCCATAGGGGTGTGTGGGTGTGTGTGTGTGTGTGTGGGTGTGTGTGTGTGTGTGTGTGTGTGTGTGTGTGTGTGTGTGTGTGTGCGAAGGCTGTGATTTGGGCTGGGAGGAGGAGTAGGACTAAGGCCCTATACGTCCTCTCTGTAAGTGGGGAGTGTTGGCTGATGAATATCAACATCCTAATACATCCTGATACTGGGGGGTCAAATTATGACAGGCAATTCCTGCTGTCAAAAATCCATGCTGTCAAAATTCCTGCTGTCAAAAAACACTTTGTTTGAAATAGACACTCATTCTTTCCAAGGTGTGAGTTCACACGAATGTAACACGAGCGTCACACAAATACAATAGGCGTCGATGTACGCGCAAATGTGTTATTGAACGTCTGCTGTGTTTTGCGTGCGTGCGTGCATGGCTGCGTGCGTGCGTGGCTGCGTGCGTGAGTGCGTGCATGCGTAACGAAAAAAGATAAAACAATATATATATAGCTGCAAGCAGCGATAGGACAGTGCCAGGCAAAGAAATCACCCCTGTGTGAACTGAGCGTTGCAGGCTGCTCAACAACACTGCTGCCTGGCTGCAGTTATAGTTAGTGCTCAGTGTGAAAGGGCTTTTTAGGCTGCAAACAGTGCCACTTTAGATCACCCAGCGGTATTGCAGCTGTTTGTTTTTTACACCAATTTCTTCACGGTGACAGATTCAAGGTACATGTATAAACAAGTTCCATGGCTTTTGGCCAAACAAGGCCAGGCATGAGTTATCCCTGTTCAAAGTGCTCGTTAATGGATTATTTTGATGTTGTTTACACACCATTTCAAGTTGGACAGGTCACCATATCTGTTTGTCCGGTTTGTCCTAGATAGGTCACTGTCCCTATCTGTCCCATCATTTTTAACTCTAGCCTAAAAACATCGCAAGGATGCAACTGGGACGTATCCTCAGTGATGTAGGTCATCAGGGTTTCGGGTCTTCCAACATCATACCCCTCACTTGGGTGACCCAGCCAGGCTGATCAAGTCCCGACTTACGTCCCAGTAGCTACCCTCCATCAGTCCATTAGGGAAAAACCAGGGACACACAATCCGCTTCTCCAGAACTACTCTGCCGGTACTGGGTGGGCCATCGACGGGTACTGGCCGGGCCATCCGGCGCGTGGAGGGACTAGGCACTGTGGGTTGACTCCTGGCCGGGCACCTCCTACGCCTCACCAGGACCTATGCGTTGCACCAAATTCCCAGCACCAACCACTTTTTTCTGGAGTGGTGGATTCCGCAGGCTCCACTTGCGGCTTGAATGGCCCTCCTAAAGGCCTCACGTGGGTTTTTTGGGCGTTCTCCTCCACTAACCCAAACTGCTTACCCAGGGGGCCGTCTACATTCCGGCTGCCAACCATCTCTCGGGTGGTCATCGACTATTCCCGGTTAATATACTGTACATCTCTGTTGCCATACTGTCTATACTGTCTATACAGTTAACTTGAATATTACAGGACAATGTTGAATGTTTTAATTCTGCCAGGCAGCTGCCTCCTTATCAAACCCTTCAGATAGCGTGACCTCGTTACTAAACGGGGGACAGCAAAAAAACACCCAGCTGACTATTATTAGAGAGTTCACAGAAGTCAGGGCATTATCTACAGGTTGTCCGGGCAACGCATTCAACTCTATGGGAGTCTGCAGGACTTCCCATCTACGTCACTACGCCACCACCATCTGAGCCACTGCCGCCTGCTATAAACTGTATTATCCACGGTAGAAACTTTATTCAGGATCTTTGGATTAATGCTATGTAAAACTTTGTAATATCAGAAAATTTCTGTTTCTCGATAAATCAATTTTTATATAAACTCCCATATACTTTAAATTAGGTGTCCTCTTTCTTGCGTCTTCAAATTTATATTTTTGGGTACTTTTTTTCTCTAAAAGTATTTTTCATCTTAAAATTATAGTAAACATTTTTCTAAAAGAAAATGCTATTTCTAAACTATACAACTAAAAGGTTTTATAACTATTTGGGTACATTTCATTGGTATAAGGCTTTAAAGCCTGGGTTTATGAGACTGAGAACTTTTTGTAATCGGATTACATCCATGGGTATTTTTTTACATTTTGGCTTAAAGCCTGGTCCTTCATGAACTATTGAAATTACTAATAATGGGTTAATAATAATATACATAATTATAAATGAATTAACACTCGTTATCACTGTGTTAAATTTATTTTTGAAATGTTCACGTACAAACTTCTCTTGAACTGCGATTTCAGTTAATGGTCTAGAGATTGTGTGTAGAACGTTTCATGCCAATTGCAACAAAAACTAATCCAGGCAGAAAATCAGGTTTAAGCGTTTTTAAAACTGCATTTTGATCAAAGATCCTGGAGGAGATAGATCTGATAAAATTCAAAATGGTGGGTGATCAGACTTCGAAAGTTGTTCGGCATGAGGAGACGCATATGCGTAAAGTTTTATTGCCGACCGTCAAATGGTTCAAGAGCTATGATGCCTGTTCAAAGTTTGCTATTGGCGCCACCCTTTGGCCAATGGTTGTGGGCTTTGCGTCCTCACTGTTATGGCATAGCTCTCATATCTGGCAAGTTTCGTGAAAACTGACTGCACGGTTAAGCCTTAACTGCTATTTTTGGCGGAAGGAGAAGAATGATAGAATGTCAGTGCTGTCGCCTTCAGATGTCTGACAAGACCGTATACTTCCTCTCAAGATCAATACAATATGGCTTGGCCATGAGGAGTAATAGATTTTTCCTCTAGTTAGGTAACATGGTTATGAAGACATTGTGACACTAACTGGAAAAACATTTCGATGGCAGTGTGTTTGTATCAGGATGTCGGATGCTTACCAAATAGCTACTTATCACCATGACCTTAATATAGAAGCCCATTTGGCCTCTTGATTAAAATGTAAAAGGTATATATGTGTGTGTGTGTGTGTGTGTGTGTGTGTGTGTGTGTGTGTGTGTGTGTGTGTGTGTGTGTGTGTGTGTGTGTGTGTGTGTGTGTGTGTGTGTGTGTGTGTGTGTGTGTGCGTGCGCACATACAGTACACACACATAGTATAATGCAATTTCATAGTTCCAGACCTCTTTGCAATTGGGCGCAGAAATGAGGCTTGCAGTAGTGCTTTGCTAGGATGTTTTAGTGTTATTTTAATTTTACAGTTCCCAGTATTGTTTGAGGTCAAAACCTTATATTAAACCTATATTGAATGTTACACTGTCACTGGTCCACTGCAGTAGTGTTACGGACGGTAATGAATGCAGTTGGAAAGGTTGTATCAATCCACGTTAGTTTATTCCTCAGCACGGACAGAAGAATTGATCCCTGCTATGGGCTTGGCACTGTAGGTGGCAATACATCCAGAGTGCTTGCCAATATTACCTTAGTGCTCTTGAACAAGACACTAAAACCATCCACAATTGTGTCAAGGATTCTGGCCTGCAGGTCACACTGTGTGCCAGCCTCTCTAGATTAAATACATTCAGGAATGCTGTGTGCTGATATAATTGCGACTGCAGGTCGCATTGATTTACTATGAAAACCTCATGACATCACACCTCCATATATGGTCACACCTCGTGACAGCACGCCTCCATATGGTCACGCCTCGTGACATTACACATATATGGTCACACCTCGTGACATCACGCCTTGTAACACGTCACGCCACCATATATGACCAACTCCATATATGAAGATTGCAACACTGATTTCATCTAACCCTGGATAACCATACGCAAAGAAGACAGGATCATCACCTAGATCTGCATATATGGATCTACATCAGATCTCCATATGGTGCTAACCTGTTCTGACATGTCAGAATAGTTCTGACTTCAGTGAGACTTCATGTCAGAACAAGTCCTACCCCACCCGTCCTTCTTTTCCTGCATTTTCTGACATTCCATATGTTGATCTGAACTCATCAAACCCTGCACACTCAAGACACGCTCCATATATGGCCAGTACAGAATTCATTCCATATGTTGATCTGACCCAGGCGGATGCATACACGCAACCTCGCCCTTCACGGTGGTGAGCTGACCACCGGAGCTGAAATAACGTTGAGCGGTGGAGATAAGGGCTGGAGCGGTGGTGGTGGTTTGGTCTTCACCGCAGCTCATGACGTCATGTTGTAGTTCGTTGGTCACCTAACCACCGAGAATCCAGACTATGTATGAGCCTTAAGAATACAGATACTGTCCTTTTGGGCTAGTTTGGAGCATTTGGCCAACATCACACTGCTCATGCAAAATAATCTCTTGGTAGGCTATATGTGGCGGGTTCCACAGGTGTGGTATGGTAAGAGAATAAAAGTATAATAATAATAGATCACCGACTAGGCCATCCTTTTTGGAGAGGTAAAACGAATTTGGTAAAATAGCTAGGCTAAAATACAGGCAACACAGGTTCGTTATGACAATAAAATAAGCTTGGCAAATAATTGGGTTGAAGCTACGGTTTAAAAGGTAGGTATGACAAAAACACAATGACAATGTTTCTAAAACCATCAATCATCCCAATCATCACGCTGGTTGGTGAAACCTCTCTCGCGCTTCACAGGCTCAGTGAAATGCATGTTGGGATACAGATGCATGGCGGGAAGCAAGTAACTAATTTAATGGGTCACAGCTTTCTGTGCAACATCGCCATCATGTTATCAACAGCAAATTCTGCTACACCACACTTACTAACCTATAGAATTCCGCTGCGCCGCTGACTACACGCAGCGACAGGTCGTGCAAACGTGCGTGCATGTATGTCGCGCAGACGGGACACATGTTCACTATTGATGCTTGCTTCGTGGACCACTTGGTGGTCCGTGGACCACCTGCCTCAAAATACATGTACGGTATCAATAATAGGCTATCATCTATCTTCGAATGGGTAAGGACCACTACTACTATAATAATAATGTATGCTGGCTGACGTTATAAGCTGTTTATTTGAGGACTACTCTATGCATTTAAACCATGCTCCTTCACTCAAAGGTCTGCCAATAAGTTGCTCCAGTGCTTAGGCCTACCCTAGATGTGTTTGAAGGATTAATTATGGTCATTTTTCTAATTATACTTTGAAATGTCAGCAAGGTGATCAAGTAGCAGGCACATAATCACATATTGAAGGCTTTTTCAAACTTAAGTTATGCATTAAATGAGTGTGTTCCGCGAGATGCCATTGACTCAGAAAGCCCCGATGACCTTTCATTCATAACAGGTGCCAGCATGCAATGATTGGAAAATATAGTGTAAGGGCCTTCAGAGTTACATTGAAGGTTTACGGTTTAAGTTAAATGTAATTATCCTTATACTTTGAGTTTTGGGATTAAAGTTGATTAAAGATTGAAGAATGACTTATGAAGGGAGCTGGAGACAAAGGCGGTTGTAGCCCTAGACAAAGGTGTTCGTAACACATGGTACACTATGTGTTATTACTTATTTATATGTCATATTGGTGTACACGTTGTGTAACATGACAAAGTTTTGTACACTTTGTGTTACATTACATACTTTTGTACAGTATGGTTTTCATATAGTATTACAAGTATAGTGTTGCAACTTGATGTGCAGTTGGACATCTTGACATTTAGAATTTGTAAGTGCACTGCATAATAGCAAAAACACCATGTGAGACAGCAGCACACTCACAGGCACAAAGCCTGGCCTGAGAAAAGCCTGAGAAAATGGCTCCCTGTGGCTGGCTGTGGGGCTCATACTGCACCGAGAATCTACACATCATTCATAGGCTGGTGTGAGTCCTGAAGTGTCCTATGCTCTCCTGGAGGGCACAAAGTGCACCTTGAGGGGAAATGTCAGCAGGATTTATGAGTGTATGTAAATTTCTATTTCCAATGGCTGCTGACTGACACTGACACTGACAATCATTTGGCATGACTTCGGCTCAGATAAATTGAGTACCAACTATGGATCAATTGAAATTTCAATGGAAACCAGCACAGATATAGGCCTAACTGCAGACAGGTGAGTCTGCACTCTGCACCTCATGATGACAGCCATTGCAATAATCAAATTAATATAAATGCATGCAGTTGATCACAACATATATCATACATGATCTTTGCTGGCAACCATACTTGCCATAGCCCTTGCTATGAATGCAAGGTGGTACAGTATAGCTCTTATGTGAGATCCATGCTTTTTTGCAGTCCTTTACATCTCACTGGCTACAATTCAATTTATTTTATTTTGTTGTTTTTCCAATTGAGGGTGAAAAAAGTAGCTATAGCCTACTCTCTTCCTCTCCAATTCTATCAAAGGTCCAGAATTCCCCATGCAACAATCACATTCCGTGATTACTTTTATTGATCTAACTTTATCTATGGAATGATATAAGGAACCACAGCCAAAAGAGCCTTCCTTCTCCACTCCCCCTTTCCTGTTTTTCACTACAGGAACTTGTCATTCCTTACATTTTGACCATGATTGAAGGGAGTCATACAGCGGGACGGGATGAAGGTTGGTTTCTGAGTCTATTCTGGACGTGATCTGTGGTCATGTCAGTTCAACAAAGTTGATTAGTGGTCAGAATTATCCGGATTTAGAAATCCCATAAACCATAATGCACTTTACAGGATGCGGTGCAACAGGTAGAGTGACACCACTGTTTAAATATCACTCTGCCACTGATTAGTAATACTAGATCGGTGCCCGGCTATAGAGCACAGAGTCGGTAACGATGGAAGTTGAAGATCCATGCCCCACCCGTTGTACCCGTGTCAGAGTACCCATTCCACCCATCTGTCTGTCCCTTTTATACCATGGTAATTTCTGTATCTGTCTCTCTGTGAGCCTTTATTCCTATATATGGAGTTCTGTGTCAGGCATGCCCAAATATGGAGTGTTGTGATGTCAGAACAGGCCAGCTCCATATATGAAGCCTGGGCAGGGGCCCTGCCTTGTCCAACCGTGGGTCCGTCCGACCGACTCGACACCGGGCACTGCACTCCCTGTGGTGGTGTTGAACGCTTGTGTCGAATTTGAAGTCGGTGGGGCGAACGGTTCTCGAGTTATGTGGATTACAGACGTACACACAGAGACTTATAGTTAGATAAGATAGCCAACTGTTAAAATGCATGAACAGTTTGCTTATGTAGTAAATATCTGTCCTTGAGTTTGTTTTGTGTTTTTTCAGCAGATATCTGAAATTATGCTAACAAGGAAGTTTTGTCTTTCTTTGTGTTTTAATTATACAGTTTGGGAAATCACAATCTAATTTGAGCTCATTAGCATAAATTGGCTGGCACAGAGCCAGAGGTTACTGTCAGCTGAATCTGTATTTATTTTCTCATTTAAGAAGTGACTTATATATGGCATCATCATCTTTGTTCTTCTTTCTTTTTCTTGTTCTTTCTTTCAAATAATTCTTTGAGCATCTTTTCTGAGCTCCTGTGGCAATACCTGTGAGGATTCAACAGGGCTGAGTAATGTATACAGAATATATAATACATAGTAAATAGTAATGTATGTATAGGAAGAACCAAGTAAATACTGTATAAACAAGTATGAGAAGAACAATCTGTACAGTGCAAGCGATGCATGATGAAGATAACATATGCAGTGTACACACCCACCCACACATACCCACACTCTCTAACATGCTAATAAATATAAGCATGAGTTCAGATGGATGGAGGGATTGACGGAAGGCGTGTCAATGTTCAGTATCATTGGGGAGGGGCTTGGTTAAGCAAGGAGACATGCAGTAACAGGAAAATAAGCTGTTCCTAAGCCATACTTACTTCTCTATGCAATCGTAGGCTCAGGCTCACTTGCATGTTTTCACTTAATGTCAATAATGTCAATTACCTGTCAATAACCATCTGTGAAATCACCTCTCCTAAAGGGCTTGTTGCCTGCTGCTTATGCATAGTCCTTTGTTTCCTTTCCAACTATGCAGTTAGGACAAGGGTTCCCAAACTTTTAGGCCACAACCCCCAATTTGTACGCTCTCAGGGAACCCCCTCATATGGAACCCCCTCATGGAACCCTGAGCTGGGTCCCCCCCATGGGGTCACTTTGAGAACCATTGTTTACCTGAGGTCTGTTATTATGAGTATCATATACTGTAATCCATTGTTTACCTGAGGTCTGTTATTATGAGTATCATATACTGTAATCCATTGTTTACCTGAGGTCTGTTATTATGAGTATCATATACTGTAATCCATTGTTTACCTGAGGTCTGTTATTATGAGTATCATATACTGTAATCCATTGTTTACCTGAGGTCTGTTATTATTGCGAACGCAGTGAGGGTAGCAAGACCACTCGCCCTTGGCGAATCGCCTAGACCACTCGCCCAGGCGATTCGCCAAAACGTCAAGTCCACTCGGACCAAGCAGAAGGCCATTCGCCCCGGGGCGAGATGACTTCCCCTTTTGGCGACAAGTCTTCACTTTTTGGCTAGTGTTTTCTTCACTTTCAGCAACTGCTATTCAGATGTAATTCAGGCAGTAAGTAGTGTAGCTGCCATTGTAAACGGGTGATCAAACAAAGTCCATAGTTCTACATTACAGCAACATTAAACAATCCACAACAACACGTCAACACGTCTAACAAATGCTAACCAGCTTTCCTGTTAAAGTATGCAAATTCCGCTAAAATCGGCCTTTTTGTATACAATCGTTTTTGAAAATAATACTAGTCTTTTACTAACTTGCTAACAGAAATAGCAGAGAAATAAGTATTAACCATCGTATTTTGTAAAAAGTGTGTTTATTTTCGGTCCGCCTAAAGGGGAAGAACAATCAGAACAATAGAACATGTTAATCAATGATAATGTTTTATTTGTAGATATAAATTATATATTTCCCCTCAAATATCTTAGTTTTACCAACATTGTTAATGTGAAATAGTTTCAATATGCTTATTTAGTTAAATTGTGATAATTGCTATAGCTATTGGAGCTCTGGTGGTCCCAGACAGACAGGGGATGTTAAAGACGAAATTATGCCCGGGTACAAGGCATCATGAGTGGGGGTGACTGGGAGGAGTGACTGGTGTTGACATCGCGGATTGTCTGACTCTGCCAAAACGGAACAGTTACCCTTAAAAAAACACCTCCATTCAGTTTCATTGTAACTGAGATTTTCGATCATAATTCATAATTTTTTAATACTGTATTTAGCTATAACGAGTGCAAATGTCCGATGCTAATTGACAGTGCTACTATGCTACTACCAGGGGGAAAAATGGCTACTCTCAACCGCACAAGAGGAGATTAGACCCCATCCCTCCCAGAGAAAATCCCATAGCCTGGAAGGACGATCCCATAGAGTATGGTCCGTACGGGAGATCCTTTAGAGGGCAGCAACGGACCATCTTGGGGCTTCACTTTCGGGTCGAGTGGACTTCCCCTTTTGGCGAGAAGACTTCACTTTCCGGGGCGAGTGGTCTCGGACACCCCGCCCCGGAAAGTGAAGTCTTCTCGATCAAAGGGGAAGGCCACTCGCCAAAGATGAAGTCCACTCGCCGAGGCGAGAAGTCCGGTATTCGCAGTGAGCCACTTACTATGACAGCAAGGGCTGAATGTCTGTGTGTGTGTGTGTCACGCTGTTACACCACCCGCCCGCCACCAGAGGGCGCAGCTGTAGCACACACACACACAGGGCGCAGCTGTAGCACACACACACACACACACACACACACACACAACCACACACACACGAGCTGCGTTCGCTTCCCGCGTTTGCGCGTCTTACTTGTGAGTATCATATACTGTAATCCATTGTTTCCCAACTTTTTCAGGCTTCACCCCCCAAAAAATCATATTTGAACTGGGGGCCAACATCCTGATAAGCATGCACAAATGTATACAGCTGGAGTCGGCATTATTACATTTAGTTCCGCATATTGTGAAAATAGCACAAGCTTGTATGGACTAAATTCACAATGTTTGCCTCTTTCTTATATTATTTGAAAATGTTTGACCAGTTTATAGTTTGTTGTTTTGATGACGTGGTCTTCTTTCTTTCTTTCTTTCTTTCTTTCTTTCTTTCTTTCTTTCTTTCTTTCTTTCTTTCTTTCTTTCTTTCTTTCTTTCTTTCTATTAAAAAGGTCTAAGGGGGGGGGGGGGGGGGGTATAGTGCTATGTTGTATTGTGTTTGTGTGTATTGATTAGCGTGTATTGATAACCAACAGTGTGTGTTGTACTGGTGTATTGATTTAGTAAATTACAACATTATTAACTAAATGTCTATACTTGCCAGTGTAAAGCACCTGTTCACATTATGGTGTGTATGTGTGTGTGTGTGTGTGTGTGTGTGTGTGTGTGTGTGTGTGTGTGTGTGTGTGTGTGTGTGTGTGTGTGTGTGTGTGTGTGTGTGTGTGTGTGTGTGTGTGTGTGTGTGTGCGCGCGCGTTTGTGTGTGTGTGTGTGTGTGTGTGTGTGTGAGAGAGAGAGAGTAAAGAATCCACACCCTTGCTTCCACACTAATAAGATAATAACCTATAACTTGGGGGACATTCACATGCTATTATTTGCACAAGATGCACATGATTGTGTTATATTTAGTAGGCCTAATAAATAAAGTTGAAATTAAATGTATTACACTTTTTGAGATGTTCAAGTGGGCGGTTGGCCCTGCTCTATTTTCTGATCAAAAAAAAGGTTGAGAACCATTGACGTAGACTATAGGCTATAGACTCAATTTGATCCACCTAAACCAATCAGGTGGGATAATTGACATAATAGGTGACATAATATTATGTGATCTATAATCTGTTTTTTTCCGACAACCCATGTCAGATAGGCTATTAGATAATGTTGCCATCATCACCCTGTGAGCCTGCGTGTGCGTGTGCACGAGAGAGAGAGAGATCTCGCGCTTTTGTCCTCATTCTCTTCATTCTTTTCTCGCGTGGAGTTTCTTTGTGAAGGCATTGCATGTAACTGTGAGACGCATTTTTGTTGGCGTGTTGTGGATTTGTGGTCTTATCACAGACAGGTTGTCATAAACCTGCGTGGCGATTACGAGAACGTCACAGACCGCGTGTGGGTTCTGAAGCTCACACACTCACAAGCTGTGGATATTTCAGGTCAGGAAGTCTGTTGTGTTGGACTAAAGCTACTTTATCGTGCGCTATTTTGTTTACTTTAAGGCTTTGAGTCATATAGAGACGGGGTGCACGTTTGTCGGCAGGTGTGTAGAGCATTATATGTTGTCCATTTCCCTTAAAGTATGACATGAGTCGTGCGCGGGGGCTGGGTGATCATTTCCAACGACGGAATACTCTCCCGCTGGAGGATAGGAGTTAACACTCGTCATCCTTATTCGTGGGGAGCCTCCTCTTCAGCTGGCTGAATGTATAGCTATGTTTTAGTTTAGATTTTCTTTATCCTTTTCCTCGGGAAGACAAATCCATCGGAATGGGTGCCCGAGCAACAAGCAGCCGTGGCCGTGGGCAGCTGGCACTGGCACACACTTCAGAAGGATAAACGCGTGAGCGTCTGATTATCAGTCGGCGTGAGGTGTTTTTTTGCAAGGTATAAAGCGTGCGGAATTATTCTACTTCATTCCATTTGAAACGAGCTGTTATCGTGTGGCAGCTGACGGATCACATGAATGGACAATTTCGAACATGCATGCGAGACGATGGATTCCTAAAACTATAAAAAGTGCCCTTGTTGTAGCTTGTTAATTTGGTCCTATTCCTGATTCGGCGAGCTGCTTTTATTTGACTTGTGTCGTGAAAAGGGGGCTAAATAAATCATGGCCAGGCACAAGAATCTCACTCATCTATGCTTCACATTCCGAGTTGTGTGGATCCTCAAAGCTCTCCTGGACCTGGCGGGTTCCCAGGAGATTTACGCGCCCCATTCCATCAGGGTCGAGGGCGACGTGACGCTGGGGGGGCTCTTCCCGGTCCACGCTCGTGGGGCGCCGGGGATGCCGTGCGGGGACATCAAAAAGGAGAACGGCATCCACCGACTCGAGGCGATGATGTATGCCCTGGACCAGATCAACGGCGACGAGGAACTGCTGCCCAACATCACGCTCGGCGCGCGGGTGCTGGACACCTGCTCGCGGGACACGTATGCGCTGGAGCAGTCGCTGACTTTCGTCCAAGCGCTCATCCAAAAAGACACGTCGGACGTGCGCTGCACCAATGGCGAGCCGCCGGTGTTCGTCAAGCCCGAGAAAGTGGTCGGGGTGATTGGCGCATCGGCGAGCTCTGTGTCTATTATGGTGGCCAACATCCTGCGCCTCTTTCAGGTAGGTGGAGTAGTATAGCCTCATCGTGACACGAGATGGTCTACTGGTGGTTTTGAGCTGGCGCGCGCGCGCGCACACGCACGCACGCACACACACACACACACACACACACACACACACACACACACACACACACACACACACACACACACACACACACACACACACACACACACACACACACGGCTCTTTATTTCCCTCCTGATGAGAGGTAGTAATTGGATTCCATTCAACCCATTTTTACATCTGTCCGTTAGTTAGGCTAATCTCCCACTGTCTAAACGTGCCCCTCCCCCCCCCCCCCCATTCTTAAAGCCCCTACAGAAAAAGTGCATCTGATGTCGCCTATATGCCAATCTATATGCATGGCATTAGATGTTGAAGGCCCTACTATGAGTAATCCAGAGACCTAATTTGCAAATTGCAAGGGATTATTTTTTATACCCCCTCCCTTCATGCCCACACATATACATGGTACACACACACACACACACACACACACACACACACACACACACACACACACACACACACACACACACACACACACACACACACACACACACACACACACACACACACACACACACACACACACACACCTGTCTGCAGTGTGAGCCTGGAATGTGTTCAGTGTGTGCTGTGTTCAGTCACAGTGTGTTGTAAGGCTGAATTGTGCAGCAAACAATGGGGTTATTTGTGTCGTTTAGAACAATGCAATATGATTTATATCTGGATTGAATCTTCACAGAACAGGGACCGTGCAAAGCCGGGGTCAGGTCATGTCAATTCTGAGACGTGAGAGAAAGGTGGGAGATCAGAGAGTGAGAGAAAGGAGGAGAGAGAGAGAGAAACACAGGAAGAGAAACGGAAGACAAAGTGAGAGAGCCTATAAAGAGAGAGAAATAGAGAGAAAACACCTGTTGACCCCAGCTTCAGCTCACATGTGTCAACTTCTCTGAAGGTGACAAACTGTATACATGAAACAGCTGTCTGGAGTTTGTAGACAACAATGTCTCCTTTTGATACACACAATGCCGCCGGCCACTTCTTTTCACCTGACAGTGAGCATTCGTATCACATACAGTAACACGCTATCCCTCCCAGTTCCACTCCCTGCTGAACAGGTGCCCCTACCAACCTAGTTAGAGTCACTAGTGCAGTGAGAACATCCTCCCCTGCTGACTTACCACCCGCAAACACAGCCAGATTGCTTTTGTGAATTATTATTGTATGTTATGAAGGGCTGACAGACGATAGCTATACACAAATCTAATTATTGATTGGGCGGGTATGACACATGTTTGGATGGGCTGGAACCACCCCATGTTGTGTTGCACCATAGACTTCTTTAACTTTGAAATTATTTTATTTCCTATACGTTTCACAATACTATAAGTGGAATGATATGTTGGCATGTCAAGGTTCAATTCAAATCTGGTTGCAGGTGTCTCTGTCCGCAGATGAGGTCAATCTCACTGATGACACTATAGGAATGACAAAAGGTGGCCACTGTCCTATTGTCCTAAAGTGCTGAAACATCGTCCCTTTTTTCACAACTATCAGCACCCCTGCTCCAGTCTACATCCAGATTTCAGAATTGTATTGAAGGGTTAGATACAGATAATATAAAGATATACATACTGTACATATTGTATATACATAGATAGCTTGCTCACCCTCTTCCACCCACCCCACCTACCACCACATCATCAGCCATTAAACAACAGAGGAACAAATAAAAAGGCACAGTGCAAATACATCCGTGACGACATATCATTATAGTGGCAAATTGTCAGTTTAGAAGCAGAAACAAGTTGAACGTATCCAGCCCTGCTGTGCTCTCTGTTGTACAGAGCTTGGTGCTGAAAGGACAGCTCCCGTTTCATGAGGGCATCCCTCGTGCAGCTGCTCTCTGTAGGCTGCCACTATCTGCTCCTCCTAGCCCTTCGCTCTCCACCTCTCCTCCTCCACCTTCACCCAATATTCTAACGTCTTCTTCATTCAGTCAGTTATAGTGCCATAATAACTATCAGTGATATTCTCGTAATTTATTCTATTAGTAACTTTTTTGATCAACCTAATAACCAAGAAGCGTGTTTACAGACATGAATCAACACGAAAACAAAAGAATAAAAAAAACTTGACTAAGGAATCACTGCATGGTGTCTCTGCTGGGGTGCTGGGGATCTCCTGGTATAGCTGGCAACAGCTCCTCGTTATAGCCTAGAAACAGGGAACAGCTGAGACAGGGTGTGGCAGCCAGAGCCATCAGGTGATTGATAGGTGAGTCTCTAGACCAGCAGATCATAGCAGCATAGTCAGATTTAAGCAATGTCACAGGCAGGACACTACAACAGAACAGGGACAGAGAAACATTAGTGAACAGATGATAGACAGATGATAGCGTGAGCAGAGAGTGTGAGAGTGAGAGTATGCAAGCACATAACACCATGCTTTCTATGCCATGTGTGCACATGTGCAAGCACATAACAACTGATTTGAATGATTCAGTTCTGCTTTGTTAACTTTTATAAGCTTCCCAAACACTAGCCATAATGGAAAGTATGAAAGGATGGATGGCTTTAAATGGATACACTATTCATATTGCGAGCAAACACATTTTCTGCACACAGTCCTCTAGGCTTAATCCATAGCATATTCAGGTCAGGAAAGCCCACACTAAGCTGGGCTATCACCAGTTTGGACATAAGGGCTTGTGAAGCTATAGATTCATAAAGCAGATTTAATTTAAATTCCCCCTTTCCACCAATTTCTGCAAATCACAGACAAGGCAAAGTAGGTCAAATGCTGAATTGAGAGGAACACCAACACCAAGCTGCCTTCGGGCCAGCGGTGTCCCCACAACGCAATACCCAGCATAATGAAATGGGAAGCTAATTATTTACCCAGGTGATAGAAAAGTCATCTGTGTCACAGCTGTTTTTCAGTTCATTACACCCCTAATGTTCCCTAAATGGGCTGGTTGGCACTGGAGCTACACCACAAACACATTAGATCTTACACCACATTAGCACATTAGATCTGCTACCAGCAGATCATGGTTTGGATCAGACCCGGAAATGGCTATGTTTTATGTTGAGATCAGTGATGTGGTTGTAACAGTTCAATGAGGAGGTGGGCAGACTGAAATGGCTATGTTTTATGTTGAGATCAGTGATTTGGTTGTAACAGTTCAATGAGGAGGTGGGCAGACTGAAATGGCTATGTTTTATGTTGAGATCAGTGATGTGGTTGTAACAGTTCAATGAGGAGGTGGGCAGACTGAAATGGCTATGTTTTATGTTGAGATCAGTGATGTGGTTGTAACAGTTCAATGAGGAGGTGGGCAGACTGTGACCCGACTACCATATGTTACAATAGTGATTATACTGAAGGATTCTTCAGGATCCTTGTAGTTGTGGGGGTGGATGTATGGCTGATTAAGTGGGCATATTGCAGAAGATGTGTTCTACTGTATTACTAAGCAGACTAACCGATGGTGGTAATGTGGCTCATTGGTTGGGTATCTGTCTCATGAAACTGCCACTGCAAAACACAAGGCATGCTCAACTTACTAATACATGTATATTGAGTACCGGTAGTCCTAGCGTATTGGTGTTGTAGTTCCATAAGTCAAGTCACCATACAAAAGAAAACAGCCAGCCAGACACACTACAAGGAATCAAACTTTGTTACACATATTTTCCCATTTTCTATATGTAGATGTGTACTATGGTTCCCGTCGATGGACCCTCCCCCTGCCATGTGCCGCCTCACATGACATTTAGGAAAATGATCATTGAGCCAATCATTTGAATTGCAGTTAAGTGATAAACGTGCAGCAGTATTAATGGATTGATAATATACTTGGTGCATTGTTCGTTGTGGCAAATGTAGAGGGTGACTTTATGACCTCAACATAATGTGCATAGTCCTTATTATACTGTCAGGTAGGCACACACCTGAAATATATTTTCATATTGTTGCCAATTTGGAGAGCAGTACAGTGTAAGAGGTGGGTGGATGCTGTTCAGGTGAATATGCTGTGACTCCACCATGTGTACCAGTAATAATTAGTTTGTCATCTGGCCACTGGAAATGTCCTTAGAAATATAGGTATACTGCAGAAAAGATGGGTATAAATGTAGTTAATGTACCGCAACATACATGCAATACAACACAATACAATACAATACAATTGAAAGCATAACTGGGAATGGGATTACTAACGGTTGTCTCATTAATTTGGGAGGAACAGGCTCTGAAACGTTTTCCAAATTCCATGTTTCATAATTTGGTGAGCTGTGGCGTGCAGTAGAGGAAGTGGTGGCGTGCCAGTGTTTCCCAAACAGAATAGTCATCGTGGGATATGTTTCCATATTGTGAACTGCTGTATTGTGTTGTGTTAGCTGTTAGTCATAGATTAGTGGCTATATTGTCATTATTGTGTCCATAGTAAGACCAAGAGACATTTTCCGAAAGTTGGAGAAGTGACTGCAGGGGATTACATTTTATGTCATCTCATATCACAGCCTACCCTACTGTACACACAGTGGGATACTTTGTATAAAATTACAAACTGCTCTTACATAAGTATAAGAAAGGATACAATACAACAACCAAATGAAAAATCAACCTTGTTCCCCTATCCACACATCACCACCACCACCACCACCACCACCAACAACAACAGTTCAGTTTGTCAACACTGTTGAGGATGTCAGTATCCTCCTAAGGATGTGTGTATTGAGGGAGATTTGAGTTGATAAAACATGAAATGGCGTTGCTTTCTTGAGAAGCACAAATTATTCAATACAGCACTCCGTTTTAACAATGTATTTAATGTAAAATGGAAGGACTAGAATTTGGCACACGCATCCCTCGTTAAAGCTGAATAAATCACCCACTAGGTCAGAAAATAAGAGCTGTGGCGTGTGCGCCATGTCTGGTGGGTATGCTGTGACTAGGTTTATCTGGCTGCCTGGAAATGCATCAGAAGTAGTGTTGTGAACTATTATTATGTCGCTCACTTCAAACCCGATACCTGTGCGATGTTGTCAGCTATAGGCTAGTTTGGCAGTTCATTGATGGTGAGGTACAATTCAGTTATATTAATCTGCTACAGTTTGCTACATCACTATTATATATGCAGACAGACTATATAAACTGTAGGCTACTGATTTGCCGCAACTAGTCCCGAAAGTGTTGTCATTTGTCTGACGTTATAATGACCAGTAGATGATGTCAATATGTAAATTTCTTTCATTGAATATATGGTGTTTTTCCACAAACGATAAAAAAGATTAAGCACGTAGACCGCACACACTCACAGCTTTTAGGATGCGTCTAGTGGAATCAAAGCATTCTCTACAGTCGCCATGCTAATCTTAACAAGAGATAATCTTATTTACAAGTCATCTACACAACTTTACAAGAAGATTACATTGCAACTATATATACTTCAGAGGTAGAAAAGGCCACAGTTCTTGGTGACTACAGTATACAAATAAGGAAAGCAACAAAGAGACAAATCTGCATTTGCTTGAAGCAGCCTCTTAATTGACATCACCCCCTATGCATTTTAGTTAGTTTATCTGTTCAATCCAGGCCCAGCCATAGGCCCAACATTGTTTGCAAATATGTATTAATGTATTCATGAGTACCAGCAGGTTGAGGTTAATTGGATAGTGTTTTGTTGTTCAAGCTTGCATTGTTATTTTTATTACTATGCAATGATGCTGTTGTTCTGGACTGCTTCCAAAATTCAAGCTAGATGATTGATGACCTATGTTTTTCTTTTGTTAAAGACAATATACTGTACATGGTGACCTCCATTGTGTTCAGTGATCGTATGACAGTTGATAAGGGGTTAATACTGCTGAAAATGTCAAACCATGGGTTTGTGAAATGATGTCTGAAATAATCTAATTTCAAATAATGAAATCCCACAAAATAAAATGATTACATATTGACAATTTCGGCTTTTAATAATAAACTTTATTTGTATAGCACTTTTCATACATAAAATGCAGCTCAAAGTGCTTCACAGGGCAGGACACAAAAATAAAATACAATAAAACACAAGTAGTTAAAATGATAGAACAATAGCAGAGAACAAAACCGAATATAAGAACATAAAATAAATAAAAACACATAAAATAAATAAATAAAACTCAACTAAAAGCAAGGGTGAAGAGGTGAGTCTTGAGTTGAGATTTAAAAATGTCTACAGATGGTGCGTGTCTGAGCTCGAATGGAAGTTTATTCCAGGCTGTTGGGCCATAGAAGCAAAAAGCTGCCTCACCGTACTTTTTTGTGCACATACCTTTAGGCACTTCAAGTAGGCCAGCGTTGGAGGACCTGAGGGGGCGGCTAGGGACATATCTAGGTAGGCAGTCACGGAGGTACGGAGGTGCGAGACCATTGAGAGCTTTATAGACAAGTAACAGAATTTTAAAGTCAATCCTGAAAACAACCGGAAGCCAGTGCAGTGATGCCAAAACTGGAGTAATATGTTCTCTCATCCTAGTTCTAGTTAAAACTCTAGCTGCTGCATTTTGGACAAGTTGTAATCTGTCAGTCGCTTTCTTAGGGAGTCCTGAAAAGAGTGCATTGCAGTAGTCAAGCCGAGAAAAAACAAAGGCGTGGATTAGCGTTTTTGCATCGTCCAAGGACAAATAGGATCTGATCCGTGCAATATTTCTAAGGTGAAAAAAAGCAATCTTGGTAACATGATTAATGTGTGAATTAAAATTCAATTCAGAATCAATAATAACCCCCAGGTTCTTTACTGTACTGTTACCTTCTACAGTCAGGTTGCCAAGTCTGCCAATTATTGATTCTCTTTGCTCGCTAGAACCGATTATGAGAACTTCCGTCTTATCCTCATTCAGTTTGAGAAAGTTCTCACTCATCCAACACTTGATGCCAGACAGACAGGTCAACAGCGGGTCCAAAGCACAGGGATCGTCTGGGGCCACAGCAAGATATAGTTGGGTATCATCAGCATAGAAATGAAAATTGACTCCGTGATTGGTAATGAGTTCACCCAATGGCAGTTGGGTATAATACTCTTATCGAGAGTGGCTTAAAAAGTTCAAGATCGGAGAAAGCAGTATGAACTCTACCAAAACAGGGTAAGTTGTCAAGTAAATAAAGTGCTAAGAAAAACAAGTTTACTGCTACAAAATAACTAGGAAAACTGTCTCATCAAGTGCAGTTACTGCTTTTTTATACTGTAGCATCAGCAAGGAGTGGACCTGACCTGATGTGGTTTGAGGCAGGACACATCTCTCTATGTTAGCTGGGAGGGTTTCGGCCAAATTCATCAAGATTGTGCACTTGGTGACAAGTTTTATATTTTTTGGCACAGTGTTAGATACGGGCATAAGGTTTTCAAAAACCATCGCAAACTAGTTGGGCTCTAGTTGGCCCCTGTCTGTTTGCAATTAATCCAATATTAGATAACTCAGGCTGAAACCCCAAATAAATATATAATAATAAATATCTAAGTTCTGGAAAGGCATCATTTTCAAAATGGCGTTCACGATGGCTGCCGGGAGCTTAAAGGTATATTCAGTGATTTCACTCAAAAAACCTTAGGTTTCGTTTTTGGCTGTGGGACCCAGCCTTTCGTCCAATCAGGATAGAGAGTCAAAAACGAAACCTAAGGTTTTTTGACCCCCAGGGGTTAACTGGGGACAGGGAGGAACTCCTTATATGGCCAGAACACTCTATAGTAGGGAGGATTATCACAACAAAACAAAAAAATAAGTGATATTTGAATTAAGTGAAATTAAATTATCTATATTTTCTATATATATTTTTAATAGTAACAGAATCCATTGAAAAATCATTTCTATACATTATTTGAGGTTTCAACCATATACTGACTTATCTAATATTGGATTCAATTAATTGAAAACAGACCACTAGGGGGTGAGTCCAACTCCTTTGAAAACCTTATTCCCATACCTAACAGCACGCCATCATGAACATTATGCCTTTAGTTTCCAGAACTTAGATTTTCCAAAAAAGATTGTATGTTATTTAGCATACCCAATAGTGCACGATTTACATGAATTCCCTCCCAGCTATCAAACAATACCTCTTTTGGAGTCTCCAGTCATCTTGGCAAGCTCATTTGTGCATTCCGCACCAGCTTCTTTCTTTCTTTACACATCCTCACTTAAATTACATAAGAACAACCTTTTGTCAGGAAACATTCAAGTAGCTTTTTGATCTTCAGGCTTAACTTGTTGGATCCTATGAGGATGGTTACCCCTACTGTATGTTGTCCAATCAATGATCTAAGTTATCACCACTCTTATTGGGTATGAATGATTCACTTTCCACATAACTCTCCAAAAATCTATACTAAAGTTATATCCTGTTCATATTATGCCACATAATATTTTCCTGTTCTCTGTTATTGAATTTATGAGCAGAGACCAGTGACCAGACACTATGGTTTGCGGGAAGCAACTGTAATAATATAATTCGATTTCCCAGAACGATCCATTGTTAATACACTTTCCACATGTTGGTGAAATGACTGCAGGGAAATAAATCTTATATCATCCCATATCACAGCCTACCTCTCTTATTGCATTTGTACAGCTGTCAAAGTGGATATTTGTCATGAAATGTAATTTCTTTGTACTTCGTACAAAATAACAAACGGCTCTTGCATCTGTGAGACAATAATAGAAAGGGACCAGGAAACAAAATAACAATAAACCTAGTTCCCCTATCCTCTACCCAGTACACACATAATAATAAAGACCCCCCACCACCATAAACACACACAAATGCCTTGCTCACGCTCCTTTCGGCCGATTTCTACAAAGCTGCAGTCTTCCTATGCGATTAATCCAAGGGCCCCAGAGTGGCTGGTTCCACTTTCAGCAGCTCCCCTCTTATTTGGAGCTTCTTTGTGCTGTGTCTCAGCCTGTCAAAGCTGGTTGGGAAGGCTCTTTCGCCTCTCTGTCTCGGCTACGTATAAAGGAATTGCTGTGGTGGACTAAGCCAGCCCTCTGAGCCATGCAGGCCCATCTATTATAGGAGGATAAATCTGTCTGTGGGTTTGTCTGGCAAAAGTTTAGTTTTCACTGCTTACTGCTTAGATGAGGTTCTCTTGGACAGACTCTATGCATTGGTCGTGATGATTTTACATCCAGTCAGTGTTGGAGTGAGCCATTTAGTAAGACATAACGTTCTTTTGAGTTCGAGCCGATATGTGGTCCTCACGCCTACGCCACACTGGCTTTGTCAGAGTACTCGTTGTACCCGTCTGTCTGTGTCATTGAGTTTGCCATTTATGAAGATGTCTGTCTCTGTCTGGTTACCTGGCTGTCCATTTTATGCCCATATATGGACATATCTGTATAACATAATCCCTCACCTTGTGCCGTTCCGGGCCTCCTGGCGGGGATCATTTCACCTAACTCTTTGTCATGGTATGCCATGATATGCGCGCACCAGGTTTGAAGGCATATAGTGGTCTCTGTATCTGTCCTTGTCCCTTTTATGCAAAATAGCTGATGTCAAGAGATACGAGGAGAGAGGATTTGAAGTAGCATAGCATACGTTTTACAAAATATGTGTGTGTGTCACAGCTTCATAATTTGTCCATTGTTTTGTTATATAGCTTACCGCTGTATTTTATGATCTCAGAGGAGATCAAACGTATGTATTTACTTTTATTTTGATTTACAAAGTAGTAAAATGTGTCATACTCTTTTTTTTTCACATCTGGGGTGATTTTGAAGTTGCAGTGATTATTAATAACATTCTGAAAGCAACAACAGTTATAGATTACAGTATCCTGCACTACAAAAAATGTAGTAACTCACTCCCAGTTTTTTTTTTACCAGTGCCCTTTTCAAGACGACTTTTCAATGAATATATGGACATTGTTAAAAGAGGCCGCCCAACACCGGAACTACTGGAGATCAGCCAAGTAAAGCTTCAAAGGCCGGTTATGAGCTGCATCCATAGCAACTTGGAAATATACTATCCTATTCTGCTGGGAATGCTTGTTGTTTGGGACCGACAAGGATGCGTGGAACTGGAGAGAATCATAGCTGTTTAATCAAGACTGCACAAAAACATGAATGCTCAGCAAGTAACCAACTTAGCCAAATTAGTTGTTTGAACACTTTGAACACATTGCTGGATCTGCCACTGTGCATTTTATTTCCACACACTTATGTCTCTTGAATTATTGGCTGGTCTTTCTTTGCATAACTGATGTAACGAGGTTGATTGTGTGGTACTGGCAGCCCGCATCAATTTAAGTTATTAGCGTTATTACGAACATATTCGTACCCCCCAGCTATGGGACGGTATCAGCTACGTACAAACATGTCCGTGCCCACTCGTACAGTATACTCTGTGTATGGTTGAGGCCCACAGCAGCGTTTAACATTGATCCAGTTGCTATGCAATGCCTCAATCACCACCAGCTATGGGACTGCTCTCCGTTTACCGCAGTTCAAAGCAGGATTTTCAAACCTCCATAAGTCGGAATCTAAGAGAGCTGTCCTTGGTGGATCTTCAGCCATCCAAAGCCATCTCACACTGTCTTAGGGGTGTGTGTGTGTGTGTGTGTGTGTGTGTGTGTGTGTGTGTGTGTGTGTGTGTGTGTGTGTGTGTGTGTGTGTGTGTGTGTGTGTGTGTGTGTGTGTGTGTGTGTATACAGTGCTCATGCACTGTCTGCAGCTCATTGATATGTTGTGAAAAACGTATAACCTCAAATTCGCCACCCAAAAGAGCCCTTTAATCCATCTTCCCACAACGTGGGTCGGTTGTGGGAACCATTAGTTTTGGAAACAGCACAGTGGACAAAAATGGGCTGTGCTAGACAGTTATCCTTTTGAGAGACACAGCCAGGCAGTGTGTCTGGACAGTAGTCATTGGCTCTCATGTCATACAGACAGTTTGAGTCTGGAAAAAAATGCTGAACACAGCCCACTTTCAGTGATGGAGGTTTTTTACAATGGCTATGACATTCCTTGTAAGTGACTTACGACGACATTCTGGGCATTCAGCTATAGTGAGCAATTAGTCTGATGCAGTTCGAAAGTATGTGCCATCTAGTGCAGCAATGTATAAACATTCAAGAGTGTTACCAGATTGGTTTAGCTGTGCATGCGATGTCTTTGCTAACATCCCGAATACACCTGATGTTGTCTTTGTTGACACCAGACACAAGGAGGTCCTGATTCTGGAGGTGGGCTGTGTCTTTGATTTGTACATGGACCAGGCATTCCAAGATAAATATTCTAAGTATCAACCATTACTTGGAAGTATAACAAACTTGGGGTATCGCTGTAGATTTGCCATACTGATATTCGGAAGCCTGGGCCATGTGCATAAACTTACCATGAGTGGCCTAAGAATAGCTGGCATGACAAAAAGCAAAGCCAAACAACTTGCCAAATACTGTTCTGTCTCGTCTGTTATAGGCAGTTTGTCTGTGTGGAGAAGGAGGTGCCATGTGTATCCCTAAGTGAACATGAACTGTCAACCCCGTTATATTTGTTTCCTTGTAAAATTAATTGTAATTTGTGGATTCAAATAAAGAAATCGAAATGTGTGTGTGTGTGTGTGTACAGTGCTCATGCACTGTCTGCAGCTCATTGATATGTTGTGAAAAACGTAGAACCTCAAATTTGCCACCCAAAAGAGCCCTTTAATCCATCTTCCCACAACGTGGGTCGGTTGTGGGAACCATTAGTTTTGGAAACAGCACAGTGGACAAAAATGGGCTGTGCTAGACAGTTATCCTTTTGAGAGACACAGCCAGGCAGTGTGTCTGGACAGTAGTCATTGGCTCTGATGTCATACAGACAGTTTGAAAAATGCTGATGGCTATGACATTCCTTGTAAGTGACTTACGACGACATTCTGGGCATTCAGCTATAGTGAGCAATTAGGCAGTCAGTGTTCTTGCTTTGGGATACATCAAACACACAGTTGTCTTCCAGTTAAAGGACAGTGTCTCTCACCCACTCAACATATTTTTACTTTGTGGATATCCTCCGAGAATCACACTCCACGCAAAATCGCAATATAATTTACAAAAGGTTTTGCCAATCATTTGTAGTTATGAAAAGTTTGCATATAAGGCAGACCATGTTGACCATGATAGGCTCTGTAATTTACATTGACAGACAGGTCTACCACTTAATGAACAACGTTTGACAAATACATTGTGTGGTTTCTTCAAAGACACATTGAAAGAACATAATTGAAATAAAGCCATTTATTTCTGGCTGCCTTTCTAAGCAGGATGGACTCTCACATGTGCCTATATTTAACATCAATACTCATTACTGCCTCACAATTACGAGTTATGGTAGCCTTGGAATTTGGAAGTGTAGTGAAGGCAGGACTATTAATTAAAAGATTAAATCACATTTTGTGTCTGGACACTGCTCTCACAGGCAGATGGTTGACTTTCTCAGTGATTAAAAAAAGCAAAAATAAATAAATACAATTGTTTAGTCAACGTGTGCTTGACATCAAAGTGTTCCTTTTTCTGGAGATTGCATGGTCTCTTGAGGACAACATGCAAAGAACCGTGGCTCACTTGTGACTTCACAGTGACATCTTCGGTGTAATTTAACTCCTGGTAGTGTTGTACAGTATCTTTGGGAGCCTTGTTTATGCTGACAAGACCACACTGTCTAAGATTAATTGTGTGCATTTCTACAGTATAGCATCTATTCTGTCTATTCTTTCTTTCTTGGGTGCATCTGCCAAAACGGGGAAATATTTCAGCAGTGATGCATGCCAATGCTCCTTTTCATAGGCGTACTGGAAGTGTACTTGTGACTGGGTCTAGACATTAAGTCATCAAGCCGGCCGTTGAGAAACAGTAGAATCAAATGATTCCATTTGTACACGCAAATTAGCGACACGATTGTTTTCATGAAGTCAATGCAAGCTTCCACATCAGCGACGCATTTCCACAGAGCAAAAATGCGGCTGTTTTTGCTCCTTATTTTTTCGCTCTGGTGTTGAATTTGACCAATCAAAATGCAGTCCAAACTGCATATTGGTCTATAAACAGTTATGAACGGAGCATAAGTCGGCCCGGCCGTGCAGCTCTGCGAGGTCGGGGGAGCACAGGAGCACACTGCACCCTTCCTCCCCTCCTACATACATATGTAGAACTAAAGAAGATCTGGAACATAAGTTTCCTGCCTTTCATCTGTCTGGTCAAATTATGAATGTGTCCAAAATTACAAAATATCTTGGGCATATCATAACAGATACCTTAGAGAATGCTTTGTGTACAAGCCAACATGCTGGTCCGTAAATGTCATCATTGTACTACGGATGTTAAGGTAAACCTCTTTAGAGCTTATTGCACCCCTCTCTACACAGCTCCACTGTGGGTGAAGTATAAGAAGGAGAGCTTACGCAAACTGCAAGTAGCCTATAATGACTGTCTTATAATCCTGTTAAAAAAGCCCAGGAGCACTAGAGCCAGTGGGCTTTTCTGTTCTTTGGGTCTCACTACGTTCATGGCTCTGTTAAGGAACCTGATATTCAAGTTCATGAGCAGGCTGGATCGCTCACTGAATGGACTCATTGGACAGACCCAGGCCGTAGTTCTGTAAGGTACACTTCTACCATCAGAGGACACTGGCATGAGTGCCTCGCTTAGAGTAGTAACCTGTGGGGCTGGGTAAATGTATTGTATTTTTTTTTATTTTTTTCATTTATTTGTATTCTCGTATATGTGATGTACTGTCTTAACTTGTGGGCCACGAGCCTGTAATAAAGTTTATATATATACAGAGCTTTGGGGCGGGGGGGAGGGGGGCACTTGTGTGCTAGCAGCAGCCACCAACGGGCTCCGCCAAACTTTGGTCAACTGAACCAAAGTCAACTGAATCCAAATTACTCTGGGCCCCAACCCAATTGCGTTGCCTGCATCACGGTAGTGAAGAAGTTGTGGACAAATCGGAAGGATACCAATGATATAAAGAAGCAGGAGGAGGAGAGGGGTGGCGAATATAATCGCATATGTGGTGCATTTCGCCGGCCAAATATTTCGCATTTTCGGGTTGTTTATTCACATCGCATCACTAATTTGCCAGTGTGTAAAGACCTTAAGTTACCATCCTAAGATCCTTGAAATTAATCGTTTTTGAGAACCACTGTGCCACACTAAATACAGGGCCTTATTGTCTCCACCAGGCCGAAGGCATGGGGGGAGAGTATGTTTTGCACTCCGTCCGTCCGTCCGTCCGTGTGTGTGTGTGTGTGTGTGTGTGTGTGTGTGTCCGTCCGTCCGTGAGCAGCTAATCTCGGCCACCGTTAATCCGGTCGATGCCAAATTTTGCACACACACTCCCTGGATGCCAACGATGAACCTCTGCCCCAAACTTTCCAGAACGGCTTGTTATAGCGCCACCAGGAGGCCGCTTTGTGCAAAACAGGTTTTTGCACAGCACACCTACAGATTTTGTCCAAACATCACGCAAATTGGTACACAGTCTCTCTAGAGCCATTCAACCAAACCGGTCTTTCAGATTTCTCACACTCCATCCTGATTGGTTAAGATTGGCTTCCAAAGTTCACAGGAGTGCTCAGTTTCAAACAAAATGCTGCAAATCATGAACACATCGCGTGATTTCCGTGAAATTGTGCACCCACATTCCCACTAGGCCGAGGACAAAATGCCACATGAACAATTTCAACTCAGCCTCAAGGTGGCGCTATAACTGGCCGAAAAGTGTTTTTACCTCTAACTGCACGGATCTGTGGATAACCTGGTGGAGACCTGTGCCCAGAAGGGCACTTTTTCTAGTTTAGTATAATAAGGGCTGCAAAGGAAATTAGGAAGAGGCCCAATTTCTTTCCAATATGGCCATGGTGCATAGAGCCTATTGAAAAAATGGACTGTGTGTTGCCGTGTGTGACCCACACCAGTGCACCTGCCCCAAACTAGGGCCTAACAGATTAATGTTGAGGATGCTGAGGATTTTGCTTTGTACTCCAATTATAGGGTTGGGTCATTCAAATATACAGTAAATAATTGAATACAGTTACAGCTGACACCCATCACCTGTCCATTCCTTAGAGGCCATCTACTTTTCGCTTTCCTAATTTCTACATTATTAATGCTTCAATAACTGGGAATAAAAAAGGATGCCACCCAGTTCTCTTCATACACACACACACACACACACACACACACACACACACACACACACACACACACACACACACACACACACACACACACACACACACACACACACACACACACACACAAAAATAATAATAATAAATGATAATGAAATGAAAAGAAAATGTGATTAATAGTCTTCTTTTAATAAATGCACCATTTACCATTTATTATAGTGTTATAGTCTTAGAGTATATATGAATAGAGACGGCACCCGGAGGAAACCCTGAGGCGAAATGGACATAGTGGCCAAATTTGGTATTGCAGTTTGGACCCAAACACATGAACGTGCTGGTCCATTGGCTATCATTGCGCACGTTCATGATGACACGTGAACGCTGTTTCATACGTGAACGCACGTGAACACGTGCAATGATAGTCAACGGCAGCATGTTCATGTGTTTGGGGCAAATCCATCCCAGAATGCACTCTGTTCCTATCCGTAAGGAGGAGTGAAATCGCCTCATGCGCTTTTGAGTGGATGGGAGGAGAAGTCCGGTGCCGTCTCTATTAATATATACTCTAAGGTTATAGTTCCTTCCTATGTTGTGTACCATGTGGTGGTAATAATCGGTTTGTCTCCAGTGCTGAGAGGAATTGCTGTGGTAGACTGAAGCGTCCCTGAGAGACCTTGTGCCATCCTGCTCCATTTAGCCTCCACAGTAAAGTACTGCTTAGCCTGGACTCTGCTTTCGTTGTGGAAATTGTGTGTGTGTGTGTGTGTGTGTGTGTGTGTGTGTGTGTGTGTGTGTGTGTGTGTGTGTGTGTGTGTGTGTGTGTGTGTGTGTGTGTGTGTGCGTGTGTGCATGTGCGTGTGTGTGTGTGTGTTCATGCGTGCATGCGTGCGTGCGTGCAGGCCTATGTTATGTTATTACTTGTGGGGGTGTTGCATCAAAGAAGTGGTCTGACCTTGCAGAATTAGAGAAGGATGCATGCAGAGAGAGAGAGGACACATACGGTACTCACTGGGTGAGCTGTCCTACAGATTTGTGGGGAGGGATGTTTTTTTTATTGCGATCAGAGATGTGACTGATGTCTTGCCAAACTCAGTCAACAAGTCAAGGAGAGGTTACAAAGACCTCAGTTTGCAGTGCGGTAGTGTTTTCACTGCTGCGCTATTGTCAAACCCTGTGACTTTGTTCACGTAAGAATAAATAAATGCATAAAACAAATATAAGACGTGTGTGTGTGTGTGTGTGTGTGTGTGTGTGTGTGTGTGTGTGCGTGCGTGCGTGCGTGCGTGTGTGCGTGCGTGTGCGTGCGTGCACGTGCGCGTGTGTGTTATTCATTCTGTGTATATTCATTCTTCAGCAGGATATAATTAAAATCCCATAAATGTCTGATAGATTCATTACACACCAATGTGTCATCATTACACATTTTTATAGTTGTAGTTTTGGGATGACCTATTCCTTCAAGACAGAAGATATTAAAACTTTTTAAGCCTGGGAGTAAAATGTATCAGAAAATGTTATTACCATGGGACCGAGGATCCATAAAACCTTGGATCCAGCAGGAACAGAAATGGCTTTGCTCCGACGTGGTTTGAAATCAGAATTGATTAAAGTACAATACATATAGTGATGTGTCCTGGTGATATTATAGAGGACAGTCACTGATGGCTCACAGAGTTTTACAGTATGAAGTATTTTTTGTATCACAACATATATTGATGCACGATGCATCATATTGATCTACTGCTGAGCCTCTGCATCTACCCTGGGCCCAGACAACTTGCTGTATAGATTCAAGTTTTCAGTCTCCAATGAATAACTTTGTGTGTCCCTTTGTCGGTTTGTACATATGTAAATTTGGATTAGGACCTTTGACCCGGCTTTTTAGAGTGTATGGCTGGGTGTTTGGAGCTTGGAACCTTTGACCCCTGCATGAAAGCATACTGATTGGGGTCAGGAAGGGTCATTACAACCCTCCACCACTCAGTCCAGACGTGTCTGATTTTCTTTTCAGCAGACCAGCGCTCAGGGTTTGGCAATGAGTCAAGGCAGAGTCAGCCCTACAATGTTGTGAGATGATGACAATGTTCATCCCTTCAATAAAAATCTACGTCGTGATGTATATAGATTAGTGAAACACTGAAACAGTCAATAGTTTTTCTCAGCTAATCACGGTGTGCAGAGTTGATCCACCAGTGTTTAAGATGAAACAATTGAAATGATTGAAAGAAAATGAATGCGTATATGGCTATATGAGGACCAGACTGAATGTATAGACAAATCCATGGAGCAGTACCCTGTAGGCCAGCTCTAGCTAATCGGTGCTCAAGGTCAAGGTCAAGGTTTCTTTATTTTGTCTCCCAAGGGAGAAATTTGTCTTGGACCCCAAGGACCCGCCCTGCAGTATACAGATACAATACAATACAATACAATACAATACAAGACAAGACAGCAAAGGCACACAGTGACCCGTGCGCTTAGTCGTACACCCACCGCAGCTATGGCCGCGCCCAGGACACCCCTCCGTGGATTCATCTAGTATAAAACGGCAGTGCTTAATCAAGTTCCAAGTTTTCAGAAACATTTTTATACTGTTTAGCTACTTTTTATACTGTTTGGATTGCTAAATGCCTAAATTGTATCTTAATTGCAACACATGGTTGTGTGTATGCGTTCAACTCAGTAGCACCTCCCTCTAGTGTCTAGCATGGAAGAATGAAGCACCTGGAGAGAGGCAGCAACTATACACCTGGCAGCCAGCCATGAAACTCTATGAATCATAGGTTTGTGTGGTAGGGTGATTAACAGGTGCTTGCTATCATATTAGTGTTTGAAATTTGTTTATATGTGCTGATGTAATAATGATGATGTTTTTTTTTGACAAGAAGTCATTCAGAGTTAAGTAATTAAGAGGGTTTTTTTCTGAAGCTGTTCTCCTGCCTTTTAATGCCTTTTTTTGATTTAGGACAGTGTAGGAAAACTAGGGCAGAGACATGTGAATAAAACACAATGGGAGTTTGATTACAGCTAGAGTCCAAGGTTGAAGTGGTTATTATGTCTGGGTTTTAGAAATGGTGTGTGTGCGTGCCTGTGTGCCTGCGTGAATGTTGTAAAGCGCTTTGGATAGAAGGTGCTATAGAAATGCAAATCATTTACCATGGTATTCTTCTATAAACATTGATACAATAATTATCTCCAGTACTACTGCAGGCATTGATGCCATATTAATGGGGAATAGTGTCCACTTTAGAAATTCTATGACTAATATGAACCTAATTTTACATTTAGCTGAGGTTAAACAATTTAGCATTTGGTACATTTAACTGGTGCGACTTTCAATACAATACGTACAAACACTGAACAATCTTCTAGTCTCTAATCCGACATCACACAAGCAATTAATACAGTACATTTAACGTTTCTCGGTCAACTGGTTACCAGAGCATTCTCTATGCTTTGTGTCAACTGCTGTGGACATTTTAGAAAATGTTTAAATAGTTCCACCACCTATAATCCCCACAGCACATGATCACTGTTGCTGCATTATGTGAATGCATTTTATTTATAGTATTTTAATGCATTTGTGTATTTTCTATAATTTATATTTCTTTTGTCCCACGATTTTGTAACCCATTTTCACCGCTGTGTCAATCATCCTGTGATGTGATCCTGGGCTCTACACACCCTCCGCCAACCTAGGGAGAGCAACGGACTTAACTCATGCTTCCTTCATGCTTGAGTGTCCAAGTTGCTCCTTTACACCTGACAGGGGGGAGTTTCCCTGGTTGGACGTAGCGCGTGGAAGGAACACGTTATTCCAACCAGATCCTTTGCCCTCCATCAGGCGTCCCGGCTGGCCAGGGGGAGGCAGTTTAGAGACCAGGATTACTGCATGTTTTTGTGAGGGTATCTACCCTAGGGGACACGGGGATAACATGCAAACTCCACACAGAAAGGCCCTTTCGCCAACCCCGCCTTCGGGTATGGGCACTGATGACGCGGAGGAGGAAACACGCCGCCAGCACCCACAGCGCCCCGAGCGGGAATCGAACCCAGGACCTTCTAGCTGTGAGGCGACAGCACTACCAACTGTGCCACCTCATTTGTGTATTTTATGTACTGTTGTAAACTGACTGCTGGTGTGCCACGGAAAAGATTCCATTTGATGTAAATTCAATGGACAATGAAGTTTTCTTTATCTTTATCTTTAAAGAACTGAGTACAGAGGCATAGACTCTATGCCATCATGTTACTGAATAAACTCTGTACTCTATGCCATCATGTTACTGAATAAACTCTGTACTCTATGCCATCATGTTACTGAATAAACTCTGTACTCTATGCCATCATGTTACTGAGTTCTCCTCGTGTCCCTTACGTCGGGTACGTAACCTCACAGAAACATGCAGTAATTCTGGGCTCTAACTAACTCCCCCTGGCCAGCGGGGGCGCCTGATGGAGGGAAAAGGAACTGGTCAGAATAATGTGTTCCTTCCACGCGCTACGTCTGGCCGGGGAAACGCTCCCCTGTCAGGTGAAAAGAAGCAGCTTGGAACCCTCATGCATAGAAGGAAGCATGAGGTCAGTCCACTGCCCCCCCAACCCCCCCAGGTTGGCAGAGGAAGTGTATAGCGCCCACCTCCAGCCAAGAAGAGATTCGTCCAGTCCATGCTACAATTCGGCGGCGCCACCAAGACCCGGCTGCCAGTGCTCACCGCCGCCACACCGACTCCGGCGCCGGGGGGCTGGGGAGCACCCAGTGACGTTATAAGAACCTTCCGCCACTGGCCGAGGCGCACACATGGCCTCCTCAACGAAAAATAAACGCTTATTATAAGGGTACAGATAGTTAGTAGTGACACGGTAGAGGGTATGCACATGCATAAAGTAAGTGGCAAAGTTAGTTCAACATCGTTTAACGTTGTTTAATTCAATTAGATATGCTTTTCTGTTTGTATGGGCTGTCAAAGGCCAGAAAGTAATTTCTTGCCACTCAATAGGCGTTCTCGCATAACTTCCGGGTATGATGATGATGTCACACGCATACCCTCTATTGATAAGCTATGACATTTTGTTGGTGGCACGTTATGTTAAAGAAGTACTGTATAGCACACACATAGAGTTGTGAGCTGCATGCGCACACCAGAGAAATGCACGGCAGAGAAAGATTACATTAATTTGGTGTGTTGGATTCAGATTTATTATGCTTTAGGACCGGTGCTGGACTTTTGGCCCTGTGCAGTGCTTTAATGAGTGAGATCCGTACTGTAATTACTAATTACCCTAATTTAAGTGAAAATTGATTTTTTTATCATCTTCCAAAAATCCGATTAAATTCGATTAATCAACCAGCCCTACTGCCCACAGTTGCCAGACACAGCGCTCCTCAGAGTGGACACAGGCCACATTCGTTGGCTGGTGTTTTTAGATTTTTTTCCTTTAAATGGCGATAATGCTCAAACGTGGTTCAAAAGAACACCTTCTGGGGAGGTCAGATGGTTGCGAACGCCAGTGAGCCTTTACTATGAGACCCAGCAGAACATGTCTGTCTGTCTGTGTGTGTGTCACGCTGTAACACCACCCGCCCGCCACCAGAGGGCGCAGCTGTATATAACACACAAAAATGCACGCACGCATGGGAAAACTTAAAATAATAATAATAATAATAATAATAATAAATAAAAAACTTAAAAAATAATAATAACAAAAAACTAAAAACTAAAAGGAGAACAAAAAAATAAACTTCCATCTCATTCTCTTGGGTTCCTTGTCTGGTCTCCTCTATTGCATTGTCTTTATCTTGTGTTGTGGCTGCCTGTCTGTATCTCTCCCTTGGACTCTTAATGTTACAAAGTGTGACCAGCGTGGGGTCTGTGGTCGTCGCTGTACGGAGGGGCAGCCCGCAAGGGGAAGCTGCCAGATATCGTTACCGCGCTCTGATCACCTCTGCCTTGTTTAGCCACGTATCGGTCGATGAGCTGCACGCCAACATGACAGCAATGGATGAGATATCTCTTTGTTCCCCATCAGTCTCTCTGACACACACACACACACACACACACACACACACACACACACACACACACACACACACACACACGCACACACACACACACACACACTTCAATCAATAGCCACCACAGACTCTCAGCAGACCAACACCACTTCACTACCATTCATCAAGCTCAAGTCAAAGTCATTAATTTGCCTCTACATTCATTCACAATGGGAGAAAATAATGGGGTTGAGTGATCCCTTGAGCAGCATGTGTGCCACAGCCTGGCAGGAGCTCTCTTCAAGAGGACTTGTCACAGACAGCATGCTGGCAGTAGCTCCAAAGATCAAGATTGGAGCTTGTGTATTTGTGTTATAGTGTTACGATGTGATGATAAGTGATTTATTTGTGCTCCACTAATAAGATAATCTGTCCTCTCCGTCTCTACATCTCTCAATACGAGCATATGTGTTTCCACTCTTTGAGCAAAGTGTTTAGTGTGTGTGTGTGTGTGTGTGTGTGTGTGTGTGTGTGTGTGTGTGCGCGTGTGTGCAAAATGTTTGTTTGTTCCAAGAGAAAGTGATATGGCCTGGGGTCAACTATAACTAAAAAACATCGCATGGATGCACCTGGGACGTATCCTCAGTGATGTATCCTGAGGTCAACAGGGTTTCGGGTCTCTCAACATCATACCCCTCACTCAGGCGACCCAGCCAGGAGTGATCAAGTCCCGACTTACGTCCAAGTAGCTACCCTCAATCAGTCCCACTAACCAGGGGCACAAAGTCCATTGGAACTACTCCAGAACTACTCTGCCAGGGCTGGGATGTACACTTCTGGCACATGGAGGGACTAGGCTCTGTGGGTTGTCTCCTGTCCGGTCCCCTCCTACGTCTCACCAGGTCCACTCCTGCTCTCACCAGGAGTAGAGCGAGGACCTGTGCGTTGCACCAGAGTCCCAGCACCAGACAGTTCATTCAGGAGTGGTGGGCAATGGTTCCGCAGGGTCATGGTGCTGCGGTTCCGCTTGCTGCTTGCTTGGCCCTCCCAAAGGCCTCACTGAGTATTAACCACTTACTTATTTATTCGCCTGTTTTCTTCACATTTTGTTCATCATTAATCACAATGTTTTGTTCATTGAGGTTTGGCCTTGTAGCTGGAAATGTGGCTTTTTACTCTGTGTTTCCTTATATATTGTATATAAATTTGTAAACGTTTCAAAAGACTTCTGGAATTTTGCTGAGTGGCCTTAAGTTGAGTAGCCCTGTCCTACACACAGACATTCGGCACACATAACTCCACACATAACATTGTTCACCTATTGATCATCAGTGACAGTGACAGCACTGTCAAGAGTTACGTGTTAGTATCCCCACCAGGAGGCCGGAACAGCCGAAGGTGAGGAATTATGTTTGTCTGTCTGTGAACAGCTAATCTCAAGCACTGTTGGACAGATCGGCGTGAAACTTCGCATGCATACTCCCAGTATTCTATATATATATTTGCAGATGTTGTCCAAAAGTGTACTTTTTGTAGTATTAGTTATGTAGTTCAATGAGTAGAGCAAGGCACTAACAAAAACAGGGTCAAGGAAATATATTCCCTTTACAGTTAATTACGAGTATAGCTTCAATTTACCTTTTCTGATCTTTTATCTTTTGTATCTTTATTTAAATTGCTTATATCATTATGTTATCAAGTTGTGGGTTGTGTTCATAAGTCACAATGCTACAGACATGCACAGAGGTTGGAGGCCTGTGTTGTGTTTCAGATGTGACAATCTCAACACTGGATCTCTTATCTGGTGCAGAGATTAGATTTTACAGTGAATCCATTAACATGCCCACAAACTGTCAGCATATCAACCCAGTCTGACTCCTATAGTGGCATGATTAATATTCAACACAACCCTGCCACCAAAATAGATTTTCTTTCTAGCACAAGGTGAGGGAAGTCCCCTGGGTCTTCCATGTTTAGCATGTCTGTAATACGTAATACAGCAGTAATTGCATTTCACACACACACACACACACACACACACACACACACACACACACACACACACACACACACACACACACACACACACACACACACACACACACACACACACACACACACACACACACACACACACACACACACACATTAAAGTAGGGACACTTAATTATATATTATAAAAGAAAACTCTTTATATGGTTTCTTTCAGTGCTTAAAGGTATATTCAGTGATTTCACTTAATTCAAATATCACTTATTTTTTTGTTTTGTTGTGATAATCCTCCCTACTATAGAGTGTGCTGACCATATAAGGAGTTCCTCCCTGTCCCCAGTTAACCCCTGGGGGTCAAAAAACCTTAGGTTTAGTTTTTGACTCTCTATCCTGATTGGACGAAAGGCTGGGTCCCAGGCCAAAAACGAAACCTAAGGTTTTTTGAGTGAAATCACTGAATATACCTTTAATTTCTTCCGCTTGGCGGAGCTGGTACGGTACCTGTCACTTGAGCTCCCCTACCTGTAGAGGCAGCTCCGGTAGCTGTAGAGGGCGCTCCGCCACCCCAAATGCACATTACAATATACAATACGTCTCTATTATTATTTTAGTTTCATTTTCAAGTCAACTAGGCTTCTTCCTCGTCATAGTTACTTCTATTTCCAGTGCGATTCCAAAATAAAACATGGCTTGAACGATCGCATTGCAAGTACAAACAAAATAATACTCTTATTTTGAAATGTGTGCCCGTTTTGAGAGGAAATAGGTGGCTATGGAACCCCGGCGTCGTGAGGCTTGACGCCTCAAATCACTGTTGACGGTGCCGGGTGCGTAAATAAAAACAACTCGATCGTCTCGACTTTTGCAATTTGCATCTGTTGTCGTTCGTTGCATTATGGAATATGGAACTTTCTACTTTTATGGAGCAATAGATTAACTGCTACTATCATAACGCTTGCTTTGGTGGGCCCGAAATAAAAAAAGACTAGTACAGAATTAAGTAGTAGTAGCATTATTGAGTTGTCATCAGATTAGGAGGAGGAGGTCGGAGGAGGAGGAGGAGGCGGAGGAGGACAACAACGCTCATGCAGGTATTTAGCATTGCGTACTGTTCTGATGATGGGCAACTTGTTATACTGTATTTTATACAGTATGTAATATAACGTTGAGCCGCTGTGCCAACTGAACTGCAAATGCTATGTATGTTGTGAGCCCGGCGGGCCCCTGTGTAAACTGCTGCAGGCAATTGTTATTGATTTTTTTTTCTTTTTTCCAGTTTGTAGAATGGGTACAGTTCAAACGAAGTAGCCTACACAGGTCAATACAAAATCTGACTGCTACGAGTATAAAACCAGAAAAAGACAAATACTTGTTACTTCAGTGTCCTCCATTTTCAATTCATCAGAACATTTAAAGACATAAAAACGTCATGTTACTTTATATGGATTAAAAATATGACATGGATAATACTAATGCTGGTATCCCACATCCTAGAGTTGTGCTAAGTAACGGCCTATAGTCGCCTTCTACTCTAAAGTGTTTAATTCTGAAATTACTTTTTGGCACTCGAACACTTTATCATAAACAAACTTCACAAGGCACAGTAAAATGAGTTGCAATGAGTTGATTTTTTTTGACTGAGCTTCATGGGTGCCTCAAAAGGACAGTATAGCAACCTTGCCTGACGGAACCAATCCAGCATTATCTTTTAGGGCCTGGCCAGAGGGCAATATGTCGCTAACTTTAATGCGTAATTCATATGGTCATATATGGGTCTTGCACAAAAAAAGCTCACTCTTGTAGATCAAATATTTTTTTCCGAGGACGATAACTAACTAGTATATCAGACTTAAGAGTCACACGTCCTGACATGTTAATGCAAATGTCCTTCATTCAGACAGAGACAACATGGTGTGCCTTCAAAATGGAACATAATGCAGAATTCAATTTAAGGTCTTCTCAGAGCAAGCAGGGGTCAATATGTTCCTATAGACCCCACCCTTTTTTGACTTGAGAGCTACTTTCAAAATGACCAGCTCAATAAGATCTACCCACCTGAAAATAGTTTAATATGTACCTGAGGGTGCTTTAGAATAGCGGTGCTGGCATTACATATAAGACAAATGCACTTGGAATGGGAAATATAGTGGGAAAAATGGAATAGGTAGGGTTTTCTGGTATTTAATTTATAATGCTACCGATGTTTGTGCACAGCAACACTGAAAACAAAATGTTGCATTGTGGAGTTGAGCTGACAGGCGCTTTTTGATGTCAATCAAGTCACCTTTAATTCAAGTGGCAGATGCCAAGAATTGTCTTTTATATATTTAATTGAAATATTCTTTAGGAGTATGTCATGTGATCTACTTGCACAGCCTTTGTGATCTACTGGTAGATCGCAATCTACCTTTTGGGCACCCCTGCTATAGACTGATCGTAAGATCCACCCATTATCCCTCAAGCTAGTGTATCATTCAGCGTGAACATACCATACGAAGATGTTCTAGTGGTGTGTGTACCTTAAGCCGTTTATATTTTTGTGTACATTTTGTTGTATTTGTGAAGACGGTGGCTTCCAAAAGGAATAGACGGTCTGGTTTGACACACCACGGATCAACTGTAGTACCGTACTCATTAAAGTGCTTCTTCATTTGTTTGTCTATTTATGAAGTGCTACTATTTGTAGTCTTACTTACCATGCGGTACACAAACTCTCCTGTCTGGTGATAATGTAGTTAATGTACTGAGATGCCATACCGTAATCTATCTTTCTTCGCTATTTGCCTGTATTTTGGTTGTGGTAATGGTAATGGCATGCACATTTTCCCGGTGCATTCTGTAGGCTTTGCTGATGAGATTTAAGGGAGAGATTTTGGAGCTCTGTCTCAAAATGAATCCATAATAGCATCATGCATGCATCGTGCGTGTGTGCGTGCATGTGTGTGTGTGACGCGCACAAACTGTGTGCGTGCCTATGCGCACGCTGGGCTGGGTCTATCTGGGTGTCTTTCGACTGTAATGGTTAGGGGAGCACTAGGTGGGCAAAAAGCACACACGTGCAAATGCATTCACATGTATGCACAGTGCACACACACACACACACACACACACACACACACACACACACACACACACACACACACACACACACACACACACACTACAGTATACATGAACAATAACAAAGTCTCAAGTAATTTTTGCTTTCCCTGAAAGATGTTGAGATACTCCACGAGAGGAATTAAAAAGAATACAGAGCAGTTTACCCAAATAAAGCAAATAGAGCAACACACATGAACATGGCTCAGTGCTTGCAGCACCATACAAACACAAGAAGTGTCGTCCCCCCGTCCCCCCAGCTGCAGTGAAGGAAAGGATATAATAATACAAAAGCATTGCATGAAGTAATTACTAGCTGGGGTTCAATGAGGTATTCTACTGTGGACCCAGCTGCTCTCCCTGCTCCACAATTCAGTTTCATGGTCATTAGAAAACGTGAAAAGGTCACCTTAAACTTAATCTGATCAGTGAGTCTTGGCATGGGACATGCGCAGGATGAATGTATGGGTTTTTGTTTCTAGTATTTAACACATTTAGCGGGTTTCGAAACCCAGGATTATTGTAATGAAAGAATACTGATGCTCTACAGTAGAATTACAGACTATACTTATTTTACTAGATGAGCTGATTGAGAATGTATTATTATTCAGCAGCCACCTGCAGTAGTTGTACAGTAGGTGGAGCACTTTTTTCTAATTATCTGAGTTTAGGCTAGCTATAGTATAATATACATTTCACTGTTGCAAGACCAAATACCAATTAGCTTCTGATGAAAAGAGAGGCACTCAAAGTTAAAAACGAGGAAAGACATTATTGGATTAAAAAGGCAACCAATTAGCAATAGCTTCTGATTTACTTTTGCCAGTGGCCATTGGTCGATATAGATCTAAAATATTGAAACACCTTGCCACGGCTTAATGAGTTGCCTGGCACATTACTGGCTTTTACGAGTGATATTTGGAGGTTTTTTACACCCCATGCCCTTTTGGCTATAACCTAAATAACTAAAAACAGCCATACTTAAATACAGAGGCTAAACGGCATTATGCAAATCATATGCAAAGTGCCTGGTATCGGTCTCATCTTGAAAACCAGTGTCTGATAAAATAAATGAGCCTGTTGTTAATTGTGTGTGTCAGCAGAGAGAGAGAGAGAGAGAGAGAAAAAGGAAGAGAGATTGTTAATTACTCCCTGTAAAACAAGTATCTAATGAACGTGTCTTAGTCAGAGTGACGTGACAGTCTGCAAATGGATGACTCCATTACCATTAGCAACAGACAGGTAGTATGGAAGCTTGTTAGTTTAGTGTATCTGCAGTATTTAGTTTTTCTTTTTTTAACACGTCAGTACCAGAGTTTAAGATGAATGAGTCTAATAATGAAAAATAAAAACTTCTTCAATAGGTCGTTAAAGAGCGACCGGGACCAGTTTTTAGGTGATAACCTATACTGCAACCAGCCAACCACAGCGGTGGGCAGCTAGTAAAAACAGAGAGATGTGCTGGGGTGAGCGGAGAGTCACTTATCACCGCAACTCAGTGACGTCATGCTGTAGTTCTTCCAACCGTAACAGGTACGGTCGCCCCTTTTCCATCTCGCCCCAAGTGTCTATACCTAGCTGTAAATAACAAACATAATTCATGTTGGTGATTATTAAAAAGGTATATTATCATATTAATTTATCATTGTTAAGTTCACTCTGTCCACGGGCATAATAGCATGATGATGCCATTACACAACATGGGCTACGTGGAAGAAATGTGATTAATAAAACAAAATTAACTGCTAGAAGGTCCTAAATTAACTTAATTAAGCAGTCACCGTCTCTGTGACAAAAATTCAGAGTATAGAGATCGACTACTACTATACATTGGTAAAGGGGCGAGTCGTTTGGTATTCCTTCCAACCGCCGTGGAGAATAGGTTATCACCTAAAAACGGGAGTATATGGGATTATGGGCCATATTATGCATGTCATAGAGGCATAAGGCAAAGAGGTGACGGCCATTCTGTGGTTCCACAGATAGAAACCACATTAATCCTTCCCATAGAGTTTTCAGATTATATTTAAATACACACACATGCTCGCGTGACCCAGCACAAGGCCCCTGAAAGAGGGTAAAACAGAGATTATAGGAAGGAGTTGTGTGCGTGTGTGTGTGTGTGTGTGTGTGTGTGTGTGTGTGTGTATGTGTCGGGACAGATTCAGAGCTCCGCAGCTGAGTCTTTCAGCAACTCCCGTTACAATGTTACAAAAGTTAGGAATGTAAACAAAGATGCGTGCGACCGGAAGTGGAGCACTAAAGGAGAGTGAACGGCCAACATCCGGTCTCTACAAGTGGAGGCGTGCGCATGCCGCCAAAGACAAATTGAAAAGGAATTTAGTTTTTCTCTTTTTTTCCGATGAGTTCGCAGATTGGTGATTGAGTGGATTATATTGATGTAAGCCATTCATCTACGTATATTGGTGCATATTGTTTAATGTAATTTAAAACCCATTCTGGGCGGGAACCCCTTTTGGTGTTAGCATTATGTTATGCTTTAGCTATTGAAAAATAGCAGATCTACAAGCTCATAGCTACGAGCTTGTAGGTCTGCTTTTTTGAAAAATCGAAGAAAGACTGACATAGAAACATAGCTTTTTCAGAAAACTTGTCTGGATGTAGAAGACATTTTTAGAATATTAGAACAGCATTGTTGTGGATTGTTGTCTAATGGTGACTCTACTACGCACGCAGGCTTCCACCATGCACATGTATTATATTCAGCATTCCCCTGCTCCTGGTGAACCACAGGCATGTTCTGTATGTAATTCTCTTATCACAGCCCTAATGTTAACTCTTGTTAGCGGCGATTATAGACTTGAACTTGAACTCAAGCTTATCTTGTTATCTTGTGTTTCATTAAGTGTCCTGGCTGAGATCCAAGCAGCCGTGCTAACGGCATATAGATGCCTTGACTGTGATCTTATGTATACTGTATGTTTAACGCCAGGCCCGGTGACTTTCTCTCATTAAAATGTGCCTCCCTGACCCGCTGTGAGCCCATGTGTACCCTCAGCGTGGGCTCACAGCGGCCTACTGATGACACTCATTGATATTCTGTTGATGTCGTAACATCACTCTAATAGGGTGATAGATAGTACTGTCGTATAGGCTACTATCGTTCATCGTTGATTGCGTTTTGTGGTGGTGGGGTCTTCTTTTGACTCCTAGATTTCTATAGGCCTGTCACAATGATTGCCCAATCGCAATTATTTGAGATATTTGCAATTATTTTAGATAATTGCAATTATTTATTTCTTTAGCTAAACACTGCATGGTGAAATGCTGTGGTTCTCTGGTTGTTTTACCCACTTTTTTACAGTGTGTCCCCCTATTTAGAAGTGGGCAAGTCACAAGAGAAGCTTGCTGAATCCAGGTGCCAGTCACGGTTAAGGTCTTTACACCGATGGCATGAGAAAGAAAATAATAATTAAAAATCACACCCGTGTGAAGTGAGTGGTGCAACTCCGTGTGGGGGTCCCCGGGGGGTCCCCAGACGTTCCGGTTCCGGCGAGACGCCTCACGTCCAAAACGGTAGAGAAATGAGAGAGTTACCTTGTGGGGGTCTCCGGGGGTCCCCAGGGAGTCCCCGGGGGGGGGGGTCCCCGGAACATGATCCAGACCCCCAGGAACGCGTCCAGGGGGGCAGGCCGATTCCGGCAAGCCGCCCCACGTCCGAAACGGTTGAGAAATGACAGAGTTACCGTCTGGGGGACCCTCTACTGTACTGCCACTGTACTGTACTGGCACACCCGAAATCATCATATATATACAGTTAATATGTGCTTGTGTGTTTGTGTGGGTGTTGTACACTGCACAGGTGGTGAAAAACAACCATGCTATTTTCGTGCTCAGACCAACCAGGCACCCAACCAGCCACCCACACACATGGCTCCGTAAGGGAGTGGTTGCACCACTCAAAAATATATATATTCAAACTCGGGCCTCCAGCGTGAAAGTCCAACATCTTAACCACTAGACCAAAGGGATATCCCTCTGGTTCGGGGGAGATATTAGACTTTTGAGGCCATCAGGCAAAGGCTCTGAGCCACTCTGCTACACTCTGCTACCCTTTTGACCTCCTCCCACGGGGAAACCCGATCCGGGCACGGCACCAATGTAACGCCTGGGATTCGAACTTGGGCCTCCGGAGTGAAAGTCCAACATCTTAACCGCTAGACCAACGGGATATCCCCCTGGACCAGGGGAGTTATTAGACTTTTTTTATTTGTGGTGGAAAAGTCATCCTTGCATCGAATAAAAATGTAGTCGCATTATCAGCATGTTAGAGACACATTCTAGGGGGGGTGTGTGTAAGGACTTTGTAAAGTGATGCACACTACATATGCACTACCTGTAGGTATGTGTGTGTGTGTGTGTGTGTGTGTGTGTGTGTGTGTGTGTGTGTGTGTGTGTGTGTGTGTGTGTGTGTGTGTGTGTGTGTGTGTGTGTGTGTGTGTGTGTGTGTGTGTGTGTGTGTGTGTGTGTGTGTGTGTGTGTGTGTGTGTGTGTGTGTGTGTGTGTGTGTGCGTGCGTGCGTGCGTGTCTAACTTTGGTTTCTATCTGCTGTTCCTTTCTTCATTATATTGGTCAGTCAGCCAATGAGGCAGTTGGTCAGTCAGTGAACCAAGTCTCCATGCAATGTATTAATTCAGTAACACATGCTGATTCAACCCCATGCCCATCCATACATATTTTATCATGCATTCATATTGTATCATGTAGATTAGTCATACAGTATGTACTATGCACTTTAGGCTCTTCTCTCTCTATCTTTTAACTGCAATGATGAGCCAAATTACTTATAATGGGATGTGACAATAAAGATGTATTCTGATTCTGATTCTCATCCATCCATCCATCCACCCACCCACCAAGCACTGGTTTCAGTCTATTACTCTATTTCAGTCTTTCTCTCATCCTCTTAGCACTTTTCTGTGTTTGTTCAAAGTGAATCTTGACAGTTGACCGGGCTGCCATGGCACATTATCCCTCTCGACCCCCATTTAGAGAGATGACAGTACAGTGCACACACACACACACACATACACACACACACACACTTAAGCGAATGTGCATGAACTCTCATACACTGTCCCTGAAAGACCAGTACTGATGTTTATCTGGTGAAGGGTCCTTCATGTCGTGTCTGTGGACCCAGTATGTTATCAACCATTGTGTGTGTGTGTGTGTGTGTGTGTGTGTGTGTGTGTGTGTGTGTGTGTGTGTGTGTGTGTGTGTGTGTGTGTGTGTGTGTGTGTGTGTGTGTGTGTGTGTGTGTGTGTGTGTGTGTGTGTGTGCATTTATGCATACGTGCGTGTGTGATGCTGTTCACTTGCTTAGTCATAGACCTCCTGCAGCTCATGACTGCCTTCACACATGCACACATACTCACTCACTCACTCAGCGTGAAGCAATGTTTGTGTCTTGAGCTAAAAGGTTTGGGAACCAGTGCCCTAGGCCTAGGGGACACAGGGAGAACATACTAACAGAAAGGCCCATTCGCCAACCCCACCTACCAAAAGTGAATTACACACAATATATCTGTATTAGTTTTCTTTGTCTGGTAACAAAGACATCACTGACACTATCTTCAAATCCTAATGGATAGAAAACTATTGATAGCTTGGAAATGTCAGTGCTTGGTAGAGTCTTACAAAAGAGTGTGCTGCAGTGAACTGCTCCAAATGTCATTGAACTGGAACTAATATCTGTTCTCTGCTCAATAAACTGAGCTGGCAATTAATTGCGAATGAAGTGAGCAATTACTATAGAAGCCGGCCTAGCTTGTCTGTCTGTCTGTGTGTGTGTGTCACGCTGTAACACCACCCTCTGCCACCAGAGGGCTTGAAATTGGAATGATACAGAGGTCTCCGTGTGTGTGTGTGTGCGTGTGTGTGTGTGTGTCAGACTGCCACAACATCTTTGTTCGCTTCCCGCATTCAGGCGTCTTACTTGTCAACATATGTTTATATTTCTTCAACGTTCACCTGGCTTTGCGTTCTGCACACAAGTTTTAATAAGGCAAAATGAAGGGATGTTAATGTTCTTTATGGGAACACATAAAGTTCACGATTTCAGTGGAGCAGGGTAGCATAGATAAATAAACTAGTACATAAACTTGGAAATATCCAGTCTGGGTCTTAATTATTTAGAATAGAGATTCAATGAAGGTTTTTTTAAAGTGATATCATGTGAAGCAGGGGACTCTTTGATTTACTTCTCGTAATCTGTATCTGCACACTCTTCCCTATCTTGATCTATCTACTTTCCTACCTACTGTTGATCTACCTACCTACCTACCTACCCACTGTTCATAGCACAGTTATGTTCTAAAGTACACTCTGTGTGATCAATATAGTGGAAAGATGCTATCCATGCTCCACTGTGTCCTGAAGAAGACAACATGCCAGGTCTGCCTGTCTGCAGAATCTGATAGACTCCCGGTGGACGTCACTGTCATTGTCCGTAAGGCTCTGGCTGATTACACCTGATAGAAGCCACCCACACCACATGCAGTAGTCTGTTTCTTATCCCATTGTTAACCTTTGAGGGTGATGGGGGAAGGTTCCTGGCATGTGGTGTTAACAAAGAAAGAAGTGGCAGGTGTTCCGTTCATGAAGGTGAGACAGGATGGCTGCTGTCACATGCAAAGTTAGGCAATGTCAGTGTTTCTCTCTCTTTGACGAAGTTGCGCCAAATTCACAGCTGGGAAAAACGAGAACGTTAACATGAGCATTAATAGTGGTGTAAAAAATAATCGATCCAGCAATGGATCTCAACCTAATTGACATTTTCCAGTCTTTAATGAACAAAGAAAAACATGTTTCACATCAACCCCAGCATCCATAATTTTATTCTGTGTGGAACATTCACCAAAAGATCACAATGCGTTGTTGAAGAGATTTGGTGTTTAAGTGAATAAATGCTTCCCCTCCCGAGTTCCACTCATTCTGTGACCTGTTATTTCTCCTCTCCAGCAGAGACCATGAGTGACAGCCTCATATTTTCTCCTGACGATGTCTTCACTGTGATGTGTTTAATCGTAAAGACTGACAGCTGCTGGGCTGCTGTAGCCCATGGCAACGATTGGAAGGTACAGTAGGAGCAGCCTTCAGTGCTGACAAAGAAAGCTAGCGGAAAGCAAGCATGAGATGGTTAACTTGAAGGCCTTCTGGCTCGACTGTACTGTAGCTGAAGAAGACTAGCCTAAGTGACGGAACGAGGCAACAGGTTTGCTGTCATAAAGACTTAATTGTAGCATCAACGATTTCCTTTTGAGGTTTAAGTGTTCCTTTAACTCCAGGTTGTGTTCTTTCTACATTAAAAACTCTCTTCAGAGCCACAATTAAAAAGGCCTTTAATAGCATCTGAGACAAGCTTCTTGTCTTATATAGTAATGACACAAATTAATATAAAAGAAAAAAAAAGAGGCTCATAAAAGCACAATAAATATAAAATGGCAGGGTTAAAATGATAAAACCCAGTAACATCTAGCTATTAATCATGAAGCGCTCGTTTGATTGTCTCTGTCCTTACTGCCCGATATAAAAGAAGATTTTAAGAAGGGATTTAAAAAATGTAGCCTGTCCAATCTCAACGCACTAGTCTACATCTGACAGACAACTGTAGCTTGACTGCCATCCGGTCAGCCTGATGAAGAGTAGTTTAGAGTAGACTACGGCCAGTTGAGTGGTTTGTCTACTGTGATTTAGAGTTTAGACCATGACTCAGTGTTTCACGCTCCACAAAGGCAAACCATGAAGGACAATTGGTAGAGCATTTAGTCCCTATAGACCGGCAAATAGGATGCCGATTATGATATTAATCATAGTTTATGTAATGTGACGGTGATATTAAGACAGCATTCATGCCTTTCAGTCTCGGGAGCACGTTCAGACTGTTAGGCACTCTATTTCAGCGCGCTCAGCTAAGAGACCGGAGACGTCTTCATTTCTCTTCAAGCAATCATATATTGTAACCACCATGTATCAGGTTTGTTTTTCACAAGGAGTGTGAGGGACAACGGGATGAAGGAAAGAGTCAGGGTTGTGAACGGATGAATGAGATATGATGTTGGATTGGTGTCAGTTTGTTGCGGAAGATTGATTGATTGATTGATTTATTAACAGTTTGCAGAATTCCAGTACATTTCAAGTACAACTCAATACAAAAACTGTTAACAGTGAGTCGACGACACCATAAAGCATTACACTAGGATGAATTCCTACTATGAATTTTCAATTCATCAAAACATTTAGAGACGTACGAATATACATATATATATATATAGGAGCTAAATTATATTTAGTCCCTTGTTTGTGCCGAATCTGGGTTGCACATGGTTTGTTGAACTCCCTCTGGTGTTGTTGGTGTGGACATCGTTGACATTAAAACAGTTTGACTGATTAAAACGAGTAACCCGCATTTTAATCAAATACCCTACGCTGCCGAGATTGTTGTATTACAATTGTTGGATTGTTGGATTACCTTTAGGTATTTAGACAGGTACATGGGTATCTTGGTGGTGTATCGAATCTTGTGGACCAGACTCATTGCAGCAAGGTGCTGTACTCTGTCGTCAACCCTAAGCCATTCCAGCCTGTCAAAGTGGGCAGGGGTGAGGTGGGTTCGGGGAGTGAGGCCAAGTAGTAGCCTGACCAGTTTGTTTTGGGAAGTCTGGAGCCTTGTTTTAAGGGCCTTAGAGGTGCTGTGGTACCAGGAGGTGCAGGCGTAGTCGAAGAAACCTTGTACGAGGGCTCCTGTCTTCAAGGTGTTTTTGTTGACCAGTGAGGAGATCCTGTATAGGAATCTTGTTCTTTGGATAGGATGGAGCTGGGGAAGACTCTGGAGGCTCTGAGTGGGGGAGTTGTCTGTCTGTTTGTTTTACCCGGTGTAATATATTCCATAAAATCTATAATATATTAATATTAACTGCCTTTTGATGACTCAGGGATTCAACTTGTGACCTTAAGAAAAAACGCACCAACTAATCTTTTGATACCCTAATATAACCATTAGGTAGAGCAGTCCTCACACATGGCAGTAACGAAGTGTGAAAGCAATTCTTTTTATGATGAACAGCATAAACCATCATAACAAATTGAACACGCTAGTAAATTAGCCTGGACCTCTATAGTGCAGCAAGGGGTCTTGTGTATGTGTTAAAGAATCTAATTAGATGTTAAACATGCAGAGAAAATGGATTAGGAAAACATAACGTAAGTAAGTAGATAGGTTTTTTTCCACAGTGATTTTGATTGCACTTCAGTTTGATATGCAGCTCGTTGATAATGATTTACACAATTAATGCAGCCAGCCCATGCAAGCAAATTGCTATGCCGCTAAGATTACATTATGCCTGTACCACACACGTGTGTGTGTGTGTGTGTGTGTGTGTGTGTGTGTGTGTGTGTGTGTGTGTGTGTGTGTGTGTGTGTGTGTGTGTGTGTGTGTGTGTGTGTGTGTGTGTGAGAGAGAAAGCACAAGTTTCCGTGTTGTACATTGGACATCTGTTGTTGGACTGTTGCTAACCTTAGGGCACTGACCTGCATACTAATACCACTGTTATTATTGACTTTGGCAGGCAGTGAAGGAAAGATAACAGGCCAGGGGCTGATAGAGACCAAGGAAAGGAATAAGGAACAGCGGAGTGGATAAAAGTGTGTGAGAAAGTGAAGGAAGGACAGCGAGAAGAAAGCAAACAAATGAACAACAGAAAACATCACAGGTGGCTGCCTTAAGGCGCATACATAGTCTGGATTTTCGGTGGTTAGGTGACCACCGAACTACAACATGACGTCACAAGCCGCGGTGAAGAGCAAACCACCGCCACCGCTCCAGCCCTTCTCTCTGTTTTTACTCACCACCGCTCAACGTTATTTCAGCTATTTCAGAATAGGCCTTTAGCAATATAAAGAAAACGAGGGCAGCTGTGTCTGATCGTATAGGCTTATTCAAATCCTGTAGTACAATTCATTGCTGTTTTGTAGAAATGTTCAGAAGGTCTTTGAAAAGAACATAGCTACAAGCTGAAAATAATAATTTGTCTTGTCGGCTCTTTTAGCTGTTTTGGTTATACAGTTCATAGGCTATATTGTTATTGTAGCTGTTGGGCAGACACCTGACCCGTTTAACCTTGTTTTTGAATAAATATCCTTTTTTGATATTATGAATTGGCCAAAATAACAAAGCCAAGTAGCAATTGATGAAGCATGTGCAGGGAATTAAATCGATTTTGTTGTGGTCGCATCTTTCCACTATTAACACACCTGCTGCCTCCTGCTGGACGCAGAGCCAACCGCAGACTCCCGAGCCGTTTGTAATGTAACACACGCTGGACTCACATCTTAGCATCTTAGATTAGGGATGGCCAACCGACAACCGTTAGCCGTTAACCGTTAATTAATTGGTTACCGACAACACTAACGGCTAATGGTTTACCGTTAAAAAAAAATATATTTTATTTTGAAGCGCCGAGAGCAGGCACCGCGACCAAAGCACCAAGCTCCTCTTTCCACCTTTACTGTCAGTGCAACCAGTGACCACGCATGTGCCCATTGTGCCGTGACTTACTTCCCCAAAAACAACTGCATGTAGTGGACTGTGGAAGCAGGAGGGAAAAAGAAAAAAAGACGAACACACACACAGCATTGCGCCGCTGCGCGCCCGCAGATCTGCCCTTCATGCAACGAACGTTGGTTCCGATCTGCGTTGTGGATCTGTCGTTTTATGGATCATAGAACGAACGTACCGGTATGCTGTTAGCTTGTTGCTAACGGGACGGACGGACGGGACCCCCCCCCCCCCCCCCCCCTCCCTCTCTCTCTCTCTCTCAGACGTTCTCTCTCTCTCTCTCGCGCGCGCGTTAGAGAGACGCTCTCTCTAACACGTCTTTCTTTCTCTCTCTCTCTCTCCCTCTCTTCCTAATCCTTCCCGACCGGTCCGCGATACATGTGTGCGTATAGAAGACTGTAGCCTACGCAGTGCGCACTAGTGCACTGATTGACAGCAGGCCACGTGTAAACGGTGTATTTGTCTATTTTTTATGCGCAAAATAGCGCTTTTCTTTTCTTAACGGATAACGGTTAATTAGCCGGCAAGTCCTGGCGGTAACCGGTTAAGACAATCTTTCCATTTGGCCATCCCTATCTTAGATGCTAAATTAATAGCGTCAATGCTAGCGAGCTAATGAAAGGGCCAATGTGAACGGCAGCACGGTTGCGCAATCCGGTCTAGGATCGCTAAAGAAGGAAAGGCCAAGCCAAGCCAAAAAAAATAAAGAAAGTGATCCGGTTTGATATCAATAATAAAGCTTATCGAACGGAACGCTACGCCAGAAGCAGTTGCCGGTTGGATTCCTACAAGCATTAAAACTATGATTACACAGTTTAAGAATGATTTCAGGATGATTCAAAAATGATTTTCAAATTATGTATACTTCTACAACTAGGTCTAGTATAGTCTCCGCAGCACATTGTGTCAAACATATATGCCTACACAGAAGAGAAAACATTGAGGTAAAACATTGGCCCTGCATGCAAATGTGAGCACATGTAGTTTGTAGTCTCGTCTCGTCTCATCGTGCAAGGTGATCACACCTTTTTCCCACCTTTTGATAATGCAGCATTAGGTCTGAAGGAGGGTGTAGAGAGCGAATAGACGGAGTGAGAGAGTGAGGATGGAATTCAGACAGAAAGAGACAGGGAAAGTGAAATGCTTGTGTGTGTGTGTGTGTGTGTGTGTGTGTGTGTGTGTGTGTGTGTGTGTGTGTGTGTGTGTGTGTGTGTGTGTGTGTGTGTGTGTGTGTGTGTGTGTGTGTGTGTGTGTGTGTGTGTGTGTGTGTGTGTGTGTGCGAGAGAGAGAGAATAGAGAGAATAGAGGTGGCGTGAAATGCAGAGAGCAAGACGGGGAGAGAATGGTAACAGAGAGATTAATGAGGGAGCGAGAAAGACAGTTAAAGGCAGGTGGAAGACACTATAGAGAAACAGAGAGGGACATGGGGAGAGAGAAAGAAAGGATGGATAGAGGCAGAAAGTGACGTAAGGGTGGCAGACTCGTGTTGAGAGAGAGAGGGAGAGAGAGAGTAATGTGATTGAGGAGTAGAGGAGGGGAGGAGGATGATATGGCAGGAGGAGTGAAAGAGCCATCCCCATGCATTGTGGCTGCTCAGACAGGGAGGCTTGCATAATCACCCACTCATGGAATGCAGCCTCACTGATTTTATTATACCATCAATTGTGCGTGTCTTTGCCTCCACACCCCACCTCCTATCATACTCTCCCTCTCTCTCTCTCTTTCTGGTTCTAATCTACACCATGCTCATTCCCCTCTCTCCCACACTGCTATACTCTTTCACATTCTTTTCTCCTTCCCTGCAGTATTAAAGTGATTTATCTTGTGTGTTACATTTCTACAGTTGCAAATTAATTATAGATCACCATAGCTTGCTTGTTCCCTGGAGAAGCACAGCCGGCGTGACAGAGAGACAGGTCTGTGCCAGTGTGTGAGCAATGTAGTAGCAATGTTGTGACAGTTGTAAATTATTCATTCGTTTTTCACTTGAAATTAGTTTTGACTTGTTTGTTTTTGAAAATGTTTAGGTTTTGTAATATTTGGTATTATTTCTATTTCAAAGGCGAGACTTAAAAGGTCAGAAAAAAGTATTGTGTAGGCTACGAGAAACTGCATACCATTAAAATATATACTGTACTGTACAGTATATTTCAAGCTTAGGACAGACATAAAATACACAACTATAAAAGACAACAACCACAAGACACAGACTGTTGTGAGTTATTCAAATGGAGAAATGTTATACATAGTTTATCACCTTCATCTACAAGGCACTCGCTCTTATCTGTAATTCCAAATGGTCTCATGCTTTCTCCTTACTTTCACCACCACCCTGATGCCTGGAGTTCTTTGTCAGAGATTGTGATGTTAGAACAGGAGATTTCTGTATCTGTCTCTGTGTATGTAACAGGTTTTTGGGAGAGTTGTTACTACTCTAGTTCAGACTCCAGTTCACACCAATACGGAGCAAATGACACGACACAAAGGGATAAGTTATAAAAGTACAAAAGCCTTTTTATTATAATAAATCATAAAGCATATGAATTCACTCAACAATACAATGGATAAATGCAAGGGTACCCTTTTTTAAAACAAACCAATAAATCAATTCAACACATTAAATCCCTTCATCACATTTAAAATAGCAAGCAGCAACTGTTAAAACTAGAGGGGAGAGAGTCAGTGATTCAGGGGTTAGAAATACCACAGTCCAGTCCAGTAGTGAATGAGATCCGGGTATTGCGCCTCGCCACAGCTGTGACGAGACAGCTAATTTAGTTTAGTCCGATTACACACTGTCCAGTCCGGGACTTCCGCGTCGTCGCTATCCGGGCGTCCTGACGCTCCGCTGTTTAAACAAATAGAACGGTGCAATGAGTGACAGCCCTCTCACAACCGGCACTTTCAACTACGATAGAACACACACGCTGGCATTATTACTTTCCTTTCAAAGGGAGTAGGAAGAGCATATCAATAATCAATCTCTGGTCTGCTGCTCCACCGCCGTCACAACATCCGGCTGGCACCAGCACCTCAACACAGAAACGGGAACTCGAATCACCTTACTGTCACACTATAGAGCCTTATACCACGCAGTCAATAGAACGGAGGCATATAGTTACTTTCCTTAAGTCGGATGATAGAGAGCGTTGACATTGCAGAGTGATCAATCTCAGCGACGTGGAGGAGGCGATAAGGACATCGGACCCACGGTGTAGTATAGAGGAGGAGAGAAGTCCGGTCCGCGGGCACAGCGTGGAGAGACGAGGAGTTATTTCTATCTGGCCTACAACATGTAGGGAGAAGAGGACATGAGAGAGAAAGGTCTGGCGTGGTCCGACGACGGCAGCAGCAGGCACTGTCTGAGCAGAGAGAGAGCCTTGAGGTGGGATCTAGGTGGACCTTTTATTTGGGCGTGGAGTTTTCACTGGCGAATGAATGTCTTGACTCAGTCTGTGTCTGATAGGCTGCACAGTGTGCACACGCCTTGGTTAGAGCACCTGACAGGTAAACAATACTGGGGCATAATGTTCATTGTCCATCGCTATCATAGCGCACGGCACTCATCAAATAACACAGAAATGAAACAGCATGCATAATCAAAATTAAACACAAAATATAAATAAAGCAATAAAACACAATATAAAGTTAACCATTTATCATGCTGCTCTACGTGGCACTGTGCATTCTGTGACATTAAACCAAATGGCAATGACATCCACTCTATGACATGTACCTGTATGGAGTTCTGTGTCAGGCATGCCTGGGCAGTGGCCCAGTCCTGAACCCGGGGAAAAAGGCCATTTTGGGGTGGTCTGGACAACCGTGGGTCCGACCGACTCGACACCGGGCACTGCACCCACTCCCTGTGGTGAAATAGATAGAAATAGATACATGCCGATCTCCTCTGCAGTGGCTCAGGGGTATTGTGCCTGGATGGTAACCATAAGGTTGCCAGTTCGAACCCGGGTTCCCCCAGAGTTACTGTCGAAGTGTCCTTGAGCAAGACTCTGAACCCCTAATTGCTCCCGATGTGCTGGTTGGTGACTTGCATGGTTTCAGCTGCCATCGGTGTATGTATGAATGTGTGTGAATGGGTGAATGTAATGCACAATCTCTGTAAAGTGCCTTGGATAAAGGCGCTATATAAATGCACCATTTACCTCACTCTCGCCCCCCACATGGATGCAACGTAATAATTTCATAGAGACTAGAGTAGATCTTGGGTGAGAACGAAGCCCAAATTAAATGGAAAGGTTGTGCTTTCTCCACAGCTGTCATACACTCTCCCCGCTCTACATTTGTGAACACAATGGAAACACCTGGCACACGGATTCTACTCGGATCTCCGGGGGACAAACGTTTAGTGTCTTATGCTTGTTTGGGGATGAAAGAGGGGCATTTGACAATAAAGCAGATGGAAATTTTATCCACAACCTGTAAGTATTTATTTAGCGATAATCTGTTGGAAAAGCCCTGATGGGACTTGAGATTTATCAGGAAGACGGCAGCTTTCTAGTCCAGACAAAATACACTATATGAACGTGAGCTGGCCACAACACCATAGAGCTGCGCAGTGAGTTCCAGAAGGTTGCTACTGCCATTGAATTGAATTGAAATCCGATTCCTTTTCTCCATAGGATTATAATAACTTTATTTACATATCACCTTTTCAAAAACAAGTTTACAAAGTGCTTCACGGTAACAATAAAAACAACAATAAAATATACAGTAACATTCACAAAGAATGTATAAACAGTGCAACAGGTCATAAAAACGCTGTGCGATAGAGGTGAGTTTTTAGAAGAGATTTAAAAGAGGACAGTGAGTTTGCCTGTCTGAGGTCCCCAGTAACTATCCAATGTAGAAGTAAGCTCTTTGGAAAACGATGCTAAGCCAAAACCATAATCACATTTGACTTGTGATCTTAGATATGCTATTTTCAGTGAATATGCTTTGCTTATTATGGCATGCTCAGAATAAGGTTAATGTGGTTAAAAGCCATGGGAATTTTGAATAATGGGTAAAAACCAGTGCTTGTTTGATGTTGCCCACATAGTTGTAAATAGTTTCCATACAGATTTTCCACATTTACAGCTATGAAAAGATATAACAACAGATATAATTTAAATTCATTCTCATTCCCAAACCTCACATCAAATCAAATCAAACTTTTTTTGTATAGCACCTTTACAACAGCCAAAGCTGACCAAAGTGCTGAACAGAGTAAAACAAGACAGTAGAGCATAGCAATATAAAACAATGAAAATAGACAATAAAACAGAGCATACAATAGCACAGAGCAGGAAATCAATATACAGATAAATCAGGTGCAGTTAAAGGCGAGGGAGAACAGTTGAGTTTTGAGGAGGGATTTAAAAGCCCCAATTGACTCGGCAGATCTAATATGGAGGGGCAGCATGTTCCAGAGTTTGGGAACCGCAGCCGCAAAAGCACGATCACCCCTGCTCCTCTTACTAATCGTGAGCTCCGCCGACCTTAATGCTCTAGATGGGGCGTAGGGCACAATTAGGTCAGAGAGGTAGGAGGGAGAGAGACCGTGAAGTGATTTTAAAAACAAAACAAAACAAAAAAATCAACACTAAGTCGATACTTGAGATAAAGAATCACACCCGTATGAACTGAGCGGTGCTGTGTGTGTGTGTGTGTGTGTGTGTGTGGCTGCTCAACAGTGACACGTAATTCAGCAGTTTTTTTACTCTAAACAGACATGCATAGGGACATACATAGAGACACACACATGGCCAGTTATTGGAGCGGTGTGCACCTCAAAAAATAACAGTACAGCTCTCTCTTTAAGATCATATTTTTAACACGACATTCAATCTCAAAGTTGCTCAGGAAAGATCCTTTCCTTCAATAAAGGTCAAAAACCTCTTATACATCCGGAATGAAAGCATTGATCTGTCAGCCATTTAACATGCTGTAAAAAAGCAACTTGCATTTGGAAAGTGATGAAAGGAAAGACATTATATGAGATATTATTAGAGACTGATAACGATACTGTATCGTTATCAGAAAAGTATTGGCGAATATGTCTAACCACGGATCCGGCACAGGAGTAAGGGGCTTGTTACGGACAGTTTGACACTATGGCAGGTAAATAAAATGTTGGGGCATGTGAACTTTGCTTTTGAGTTGCCCAAACTGCAAGTGCACATTATGAGTGAGGAGTCTGCTATAAACACAACATGAGATATATATATATATATATATATATATATATATATATATATATAGCTATAAACACAACACAAGATCACAACACTGGTATAGTATTCGGTATCGGCTAACACAGAAATTGTGGTACCGGGATCGGGGAAAAAAATGTGGACATCCCTAGTTATTATTCAACAAGTGTTTGCAAGTTGAGGTGCAGTGAACCGTGTTTGATACGAGAATAATTCTAAATCTAAACTGCCATAAAACGGGATAAAAGGTGACTGACAAGCCAAATCTTCCTTTGAGCATGTATTCATGCAACTCCTAACACATCTGCACATTTCATGCAAACCATGGGGGCAAATTGTTATCCCTGTGCGAGTGAGTGCAATCATAATAACATTTTTGTCATTTGACAAATATAATACAATATTCATCAAAGCATACAATTATGTGATTCATATCAGTATCATCAATCATTCAAAATAAAAGTACTATTTTGGGGAAGAATGAACAGATGAAATGAGTCATTTCACTGTATTTTGCATTGACGATGTGGGTGGGCATCCTCTTTGCGAGTGGTTTTGATGCTCCATCTTATGCCATGCTTTATCCTCAAGTAATAAACATTTTCCGTGAATTATGCATTTAGGAGCTTCCACTATGCGTAAACGTTATCTTGCGGCCACACAACCCACTATTCAGTTTGCCGACCCCTGTATTTGCGGGTGGAGTTGTGTCTGTAGGTGTGTTGATGCGCTTTCCCTATATTTGCTATCTTATGCACACAGGTTTAGGACAATGGAAAGTGCTTCCTCAAACCACCCACAATGCGAATTCTGTTTGATAAAATAATGTGCTCCTGACTCTGAGACGGTGAGACAGCTTGAGTCATGTTGCACAACATTCACAGCTCAAAGGTCTTAATTCTCCACAAATCTATGTGATTGAAAAATTACTATAATCAGCCGTGTCAATTCCTTGTGCTTATTGTGTTTAATTTTCTAGTCAAAGAAGTTATTAGATTTGCACGATTGAGGCTGTGTTGGAGCTACTGAACACAAAACAACCCGGCCGCTGTATCAAATATAAATAGGCTATATTTCAAGGCAGCAACGTGTGTCGCTCTTCCATGGCCATGGGCCATAGTGTAAATCACTGGGTATAATGTTAAACGGATAATGGATCTCTTAAAGGCAATGGCAGGTCGCACGGTGATTGGTTTAATCATTGTAATACCCAAACCACACCTATGCATAATGTAAGGGGTAATGGAGGTGTTTTAGGGACTCAGGCTGTGGCACAAGATAACACATTTTACGGGGCCACACCTCTCACACAATACTAAATCCCCAAATTAAGGAAAAAGGGCCCCTGCCACAAGATGGAGCCCTTTAGTGTGTCAGTGCCATTACATAAGCATGTATTGTCAGACAATGAATGAGGTGTCTGTGATTATTACGTTGCTCATCCTATGCAGGGTAAGCACTACTTTTCTTCACTGACAAGTGAACCAACCACATTAGGAAAAGGATGTGCTTTGACTGCACGTTCCAGAGGGCGCAGATATTTTCTCTTTTGTTGTATCGGTCTGAACTGTAGCTACTGTGTCTGAATAATCGTGAAGGAGCATTGTTTTATATGGGGGGGGGGGGGGTGTGTGTGTGTGTGTGTGTGTGTGTGTGTGTGTGTGCGCGTTGTCGGGCGGGTTGTCACAGTCCATTAACTCGAGAACAGTTGATCCTTCTCAGAGACGATAAAAAATGACTCGTTCCAGAATCATGTGAATGAATGTCTGTAGATTTGTTTTCGTTCATCTGATCCTGTCCTTCAGTGATTGTCTAGTAAAATGTAGCGTGGTGTGTGGTGGGGGTGGGGTTAGAGATGCAACCGATCCGATATTATATCGGGATCGGCCTCCGATCCAGCTTAATTAATGTATCGGAGATCGGATTTGACGCCACCGATACACGCTCCGATACAGGAGGGGGACACGTGCTTAATGTTTACTACAGTCCGTCCTGCACAGACAGTGCAGTGAGCGAATCCAACCTCCAGTATGTACAGACTGCAAACAGTTTATAGAAAAAAGCCCCACTAAGGTGCAATATAGAATGGAATCACTTACAGACTTAACAGTATTAAAAGTATAAAGTTTACCCGTCGTCGCACGGATCAGTCAAGTCACTGCATGCGCAGTTCAGTTGTGTGGAGCTGCGTTCTGACGTTGTTGATGAGATTGCTCTTGTAATCCATTCTTCTGCTAAATATTAACTGCACACACGTGCTGTTTAGCGTGTGATTAAATATTTGTAACTTTATAATTGTCATTGAAAAAGAATGCTGCTGTGACGATGATGACGATGAAGAATAAGCGTGCGTCGTCATCGCGGTTAAATCCGTCTTTATATAATTGGCTCAGTTATCAAACCATGACATTGTTGTCAGAAGCTCAAATATTCATTCAGATTGTAAGTTTAGTGCAATTCTTAAGACAATGACAGTTTGCAAACTAAAGTAGCAACACAACACCAGCACCATAACAAACGTCCTGAGGTATTTCTTTTCTCCCCGAGTTCTGTCGGTAAGGCTCAAGGCTTTTGTCACATAATAGCGCAGATGATTCCAGCCATCACATTAGGGGTAAAAAGGTACCACGTGTATATAGCAATAATAATAATTACTATTATTATTATTATTATTATTAACCATAGTATTAACAGGTTACATGCAGGCATCACTTTAGGGGTAAAAATGTACCTTTGCACATAATAATAATAATAATAATAATAATAAACCATAGTATTAATTAACAGGTTGCCATTTCCTTAAGATTTACAGGTTAAACACTTCTTATTCTTATTTTTACAGGTTAAACACTTAACCATAAACATCCCCTCTTTGAATTAAAATGTAAGGCATTTGTACAATTAATAAAAGGCTTATGGAAAGTTAATGCATTTTTTGTATTTATTTGATTTGCTATGTAGCCTACAGCAAATATCGGATCGGCAAATATCGGATATCGGGAAATTTCAAAATGAATATATCGGATCGGATCGGAATTGAAAAATCAGTATTGTTGCATCTCTAGGTGGGGTGTTGCACTCCATTAAGTCAAGGACACTTTGATCCTTCTTTGAGACGATAAAAATGCTCCTCGCTCCCGAATCGCGTGAAAGACTGTCCATAGATTTGTTTTCATTTATCTGATCCTGTCCTTCAGTTATGACTGTCAAGTAAAATTAATGTTGGGACTCTGTACTGTATAGCATGAGCTAAATTATACGGGGTGCATACTTAGTTTAGACTAGTCATTCTTTAGACATGGGTTAGGTTTAGGTGTGCTGCCCAGTGGGAGGTTTTAGGGTTAGGGTGAGGGTTTGAGATAGGTTGTAGTTGTAGGACTAATGACTGGTCTAACCAATGACTAGTATGACTCTAAACCAAAAACTTACCCTTGCACTCACTGATATTCAAACAAATTCTGCCATTTTGTCAGCACTGGTTTGACACCAAAGAGACCTTTTTCGACCACTGCAAATCTAGCAAATATGAAAGTAGCAATTTGCACAATAAACCTGTCTGTTTGTTTACTCCTCCTGAGTCCTCAGTGAACAGAAAATAACACATTTTCTGCCAGGAGTAAATGTTTTTAACCGACTTAAATTCAATTTAGGCTTTTCATGCGAAACTCCATGCATGGGCATGTGTAGCATACTTTGTCAGTCTACTTGCCAAAGGGTGCATGTGTTTGGTCCGTCATACTAACAGTCGGACAGGCATTAGACCGACACCCTACACAAAACCCAACCCTAAACCTAACCTCACAGGAAGCCACGGGTAAGTTTTAACCTGCCAGGGGTTAATTTTAACCTGCCACGCATGTCAGGATCCAGGGGTTAGTTTTAACCTGCCACGGGTTAGTTTCAACCTGCCACGCATGTCGGGATCTTCTTTTACCATTCTCCCCCCTCCTCTCTCCTCTGCTCTCCTTTCCTTATCTTGACATTTCTCTGCATCTCTCTGACAGTTATGCAATGGTGTGTCAACAGTCTAGGCTGCAATTACTGTTTTTCTTGTCAAGGTTGTCCAGCTGAAGCCTTTGATTTGAAGTGTGAACGGATGAGAGCAGAAAAACAGCTAGGGTGCCAGGATGGAGGTGAATTCAGACAGAGACAGAGGTGAGGGCAGGACAAGAATGTAACAGGGGACTTCCGGTAGGAAGGTGGAGGAAGGAGCTGCTTGATTAGTGAGCTCCCCAAAGTTGGTCATGATAAGTTAAACGGAAAAACAGATTCAAAATGAAAAAGATATGACACGAAATTAGTGGTGAACAACAAGGAAGCCGTAGGATAACTCAAAGTTATAAAGCAGATGAACAAACTAAAGAAAACAACGATGGGAGTGGAGTGAAAGAAAACACAGACAGCAAGTCATACGGACCGGGCTCGCTGAAATCACCAAAGAGCTAAAGACTTTTAAAGAGGGCATACAACAGGAGCTGGCTAAGTTTAAAGAAGAACTGAAGAGGGAAATGAAGGAAGAATTCGCAAACTACCGTGTAATAGTGGACCGGGAGCTACAACGACAAGACGAGGAGGTGACTGAGCAGAAGACGAACATGGCCGAGGCGCAGACACGGATATCAGAGGTGGAGGACTGGAGGACGGGAGCGACCGAGGCCATGATGACACTGGTGGACCAGATTGAACAACTACAAGAAAGACAATTGAATGCCGAGGCCAGATCAAGACGGAATAATATCCGTGTATTCAACTGTCCAGAAAATAGTGAACAAGGGACCACTCTAATTCAATATTTGGAACAGCTGTTTCGCACAGAGCTTGAGCTACCAGCAGGAACTCAGCTCCAACTACAGAGGGCGCATCGCGCACTGTCTCAGAAACCTACTCACCCGTCTGCAACACCACGATCCATTGTGGCAAACTTTCTTCAATTCGAGACGAAGGAAATGGTGCTGAGAAAAGCCTGGGAGGCGAAAATACAAGTAGGAGACAGACAGCTCGGTTTCGATCACGATTACCCACCCGAAGTTGTGAAGAAGATGAAGGACTATATTCCGTTCAAAAGAAGGTTGAAAGCAAAAGGAATCCGGTTCCAGACGCCGTTCCAATGATCTGCTATATTGCACGAATTTTGTGTGCGTGTGTACATCTGTAATCCACGTAACTCGAGAACCGTTCGCCCCACCGACTTCAAATTCGACACACACGTTCCACACACCCACAGGGAGTGCAGTGCCCGGTCTCGAGTCGGCCGCACCCATGGTTGTCCAGAACCGCCACAAAAGGCCTTTTTTATTTGGCGGCCATCTTGAAAAATGACCGCCATATTGGATTTTTCGTTGGCTTGGTTAAAAAAGTTAAAGAGGTGACCCAGAGGCATGTTCATGCCAAATTTCACGCTTGTATCACCAAGTGAAAGATCGTTCCTATTATCTGCTGTACTATTATGAATTTTAAGTTGGAAGACTAACAGTGGACTGCTGGATGCTAACATTGTTACAACATTAATGTTACTTTCTTGGATTTGTGGTGGTGTTGTTTGCTGGTTTCAGATATGTACACTCTCGGAGTTACAAATGTATAAACTAAGGGTCCTTAAGGGTTCATTTAATCTGAGGCTTATACTGTACTGTGCAAAGAAAGTAAAAGAAGAGACTACAGGGAGGGGAAAAAAGGAAGAAGAAAAAACGGAGCAGAGTGGGACAGTCGTCTTGACTAGTAACAAATTAGCACTGTGGGGGTTTTATCCTGTCAGAGTTGCTCTGGATGAGTCGTCCTAAGATACTGCATCTTTTCCCCACCTATTAATTGGACTGTCACACCTCGCACCACAACTCCTTCCCACCCTAGGCGCCGGCCTGAAGCCCACGATCTGCCTCATCTGGACAGGGCCTGGATGTGTTATCTCTAGCAGGCTGTCTCTGAGAGTTTTCGCAATCCCGATTTGGTCGTGATAGGCTCTGGCACTGCAGAAAATAGAATCTATAATGTAGTAGTGGTTTTTGAGGTGGTGGGTGGGGTAGGGTGACAATGCTGCACATGTCAAAGTTGCTGAATGAGTTTTTGTGTCTGTCATGAGAGAGTGGGTTTGTGACAAGATAGTCGTAGACTGGCAGTGACACTGCAATGCCATATATGTCTTGTGATTAGAGATGCATGCTGTGTCTGGCTCATGCTTCACGGCACCAGTTTTGCAGAGACATGCTCAGGTGCCTTTATTTTTTCTTCGACTGAAAAAAACAGCATGTGGAAAAACTGAAGGGGGAAATTATATATATATATATATATATATATGTCTCGGAGGCACCGGGAATCGAATGATTCTGTCCATATCGGGACATAACTCGGATGGCACTGTGTCGACTGAAAGTGACTTCTCAATGCTCGGTAGTGCCTCTCGTGGCTCAAGTCACCTTTAGGCGGCGTGCCTCCGTTAGTGAAACCGAGTGCACCTCAATCTGACTGGTTTTCCAATCGTACTGTGACATAATAATTATATGTCCCGATAGTGACAGAATCGAAAATCATCGCCCCCAAACTGTATCATACTGTAATACACACACACATACACACACACGCACACATACATATAGTATTCCAAAATATCACATGGTTCAAAAGGTTACTATTTTTTTTCACGTATGCCAAAAAAAGAGACATTGAACTGGAAAATCATGCCAAATTTAAATGGGTGCATGTTTGTTATTGCTCGTGGTGGCAGGCCGTGTCCTTCCCTGATTATACTCAACCTTTCACACATTTTAACATTTCCCAACTTGAGAATATACCTCAATATAAATTATTTCTCACTCTGTCTCTGTCTACATTATACCATTGCAAATATTGAATGCTCTCTCTCTCTTTCTCTCTCTCTCTCTCTCTCTCTCTCTCTCTCTCTCTCTCTCTCTCTCTCTCTCTCTCTCTCTCTCTCTCTCTAGTAGGTAGGGTATATGCTGTGGGAGGGGCATGGCTACCTTGGGATGATTTTGATTGACAAGCTTCCCCCCCGCTATTTAAGTCTAGGAGCTTGGTTGAGACTTCCGCGCGGCATTTCAGATATGGGGTCAGACTCCCATTGGCTTAGGCGGCGTTTCAGAGTATTTTCAGGGTCAGACTCGGCCAGCCAATCAGGACTAGGTCGCGCAAAGGTCCTCATAGCCAACAGCAGCGATCATAAGCCAGGTTTCACCTGGCAAAAAAAGTCTGATTAAATGACGTTAAACTATGTTACACTCACTTTGCAACTCGATTTGACACTCACGTTATGCATGTGGGGGATAGCCAATACCCCCTTTTTTGCATGTCATATAGGATCTTTAAGAACAAAAGTATCGTTTGTTGTAGTTGTCGTAGATGTTTTTCTGACCCAGTTCAGTTTGTTGGTGGGTGTTAGTTGTTGTACACATGAATAAGACTCACACCTCGCTCTGGTTGTACATGTGGGTTTCGAGTACGACCCACCACCACTCTGGTCCCATGTCTAGGGATGCACCGATCCGATACTCGTATCGGAGATCGGCGCCGATCCAGGCTAAAATTCTAGATCGGGTATCGGATCGGTGGCCGATCCATTATCCGATCCGATCCGATAATTATGTGTAATTACAGTATGAAAACAACTCTACCTCCTCTGTGACACAGCAGTGTAGTATTGACAGTATAACATGTGGGATGCAGCCAGGCTAGCCTGCGCACACATTAACCTGGTCTAATTGTTGCACAGTTATTTAATAAATAATTCAGTGCATTTATATCTGTGTTTGTTACATTTTGTTTTACAAATTTGGGAAAGTAATGTTTAAGTCAAGCCTTGATGTTGCCTTACACAAAATAATGATTCCAGACTCCACACAGTGAGGCATACAGCTTAATAGGTTATTACGTTTCTTTGTGGGGGGTATCGGATCGGTACTCTGTATCGGCAGATACTGGACCCCCATGTATCGAAATCGGTATCGAATGCCAAAAAGCCGGATCGGTGCATCCCTACCCATGTCTGGTCCCAACCAATAGCATTCAGTTCCAGGGTGTCTTTGGACCGGATATAGAAAGATGCCGGATTTGAAATTGCTCCAAAATAGGCTTAATTTACTGCCTGTAGAGTCTATCTGTGTGTGTGTGTGTGTGTGTGTGTGTGTGTGTGTGTGTGTGTGTGTGTGTGTGTGTGTGTGTGTGTGTGTGTGTGTGTGTGTGTGTGTGTGTGTGTGTGTGTGTGTGTGTGTGTGTGTGTGTGTGTGTGTGCGCGTGTGCGTGCGCACCTGAATGTGTGTGTTGTACGTTCATGCATGTGTCTTGTGCATATGACTGACTGATATTTATCAGTTATTATTTTTATACATACAACAAAACAAGACAATATACGTACAATTCACACAAGGGGAGATATCTGCCTCTCTTCTCTATTGATTACCATGTATATTAAGTACCTCAAACAGGTGCATCTGCTTCTAGAGGTTAAACAGATTTAACTGAATTTAAACAAAGTCAGGTCTTATGGTAGAGACATGAGTAATCCATCTAAACCAGTGATCTGTGAAGTCTCTAAAGCTGAATGTAATTATCTACATAATAAATATACTATAGATTAAATCAATCCATTCATTTTGTATAGTTGGAATAACATTTGTAAGCCACTTTTTTGTTAAGGCTTTTTTGGATGCCACCAGCAATACCCTCAGTAAATGCTGATCCTGCTTTGCAAATTGAAGTCCTTCCAGATCTGCAAGATACATGGTTTTAAAATAAAAAGGAATGTCAACACCAAAAACTGCTTCCAAGACACTGTGGACACTGTGGAACAACAAGGGCAACTGCAGAAAACATGAAAATGGTTCGCCAATGTTTCCCCACAGAGTCTCCAGCAGTCCGACTGGTACGTGTCTTTTCTGGGCTTGAGTACAAAATAAACTACTCACATTTTTCCAGCTGAATTCTCTCCATGTGGGGGAACTACTCATTTTCCACTGATGTTTACATATTCTTTCCCATTCTTCTGTTGATATAGTAAGGTTGCCCTCTATTTCACATCTTTCTTTAATATTAATTAATGTTAATATAATATTCATTATCTCCTTTCATGTTTTGAAGAACTACATATGAATTTGAAACTATCTTTTGATAAGTAGAGTCTGCATACATATTTTGGAAAATCTTAATGATCTCTACTCCTGTTGCATCTTCTTTTCTTAATCGCTTTAATTCTCTGATTTGTAGGTACCGAAAAAGGTCCTGATTCTGTAAATTAAATTTGTCTTTCAGGCCCTGGAAGCTCATAACATTACCCTGTTTTAAAAGAGTACTGCAGAGAGGCCATTCCCAATCCAACCTCTAAACCTCATTTCATGTGTACTAGGTCTGAAGTCTGGATTATATGCAAACCATTTGATAATTCCAAATTTGTCCTTATATCTCCTAATTATTTCACTCCTAGCTCAAATTTATATAGCGCTTTTCTAAGCACCCAAAGGGCTTTACATAAAACACTAGGAACAAACTTTATTCAAGAAAACAAAACAAAAAAAAAAATTTTGAAGGTGGGTTTTGAGTGAGGTTTTGTTTCTTAACTGACGTCATTCCATAAGAGAAAGCGAAAGAACAAAATGGTTCGTTCTCTCTGCATCGCTCTATTATTTTGTCTTCCTGTTTACCATAATCTCAGTATAAACGAAAAAGGCTTCTTGTCTTTATGATTGGGAAATGCAGAGCAGCGTAATTTGTCCAGGAGGAGACAAAGCAAAGAGGTAATGATATCTATAGCTTGGTGCTGTCAGTGCATTGTGGGTAATTTACTGAAGATGGAATGAGAATAAGGCCAGAGCGCACTTGTTCTTGTTTCTTTTCCCCCTTAACACAGCAGTTTCACTCTATTTCATATCACTGTGAATTGCAAATTATCCAGACCTGCTGTGGCATGCAGATAAACAAAAACTAATTCCCATTTTTAGTTCATGTAAAGTGTGTCGCTGTGGTACTACAAACAAACAGGACAGAGCATTTTACAGTTCATACTGTATAGCTAATCGTCTCAGCCAGAGACACTTGCAATGGAAGGCATTTTGTTATTGTTTCCTAAGTCAAAGGATACTTTGACAGTACTCTGGAAGGTGCTGTTGATGGACAGGGTATCAAGCATGTCACCGTTCATTCAGGAGATGTGTTGTGCTCTTCTAAAATATGGATATGTAGCCTACACCTGGAGGATAATTTAACAGGAGAACCCACTTCTTATTATACTAATTATTAATTAGGGCATATCACAATGCGATGGCCAGACTTTCTCAAGAAAGTAACTTTGTCCATCTAAACTGTAATGTACTTGTCACTGAATGGCAGAAGGGTTGCTGACTATATGCACGTTGTAGTGCAGTTTACTTGGTCATAATCATTATGAGACACTCTTTTTTAATATATTTTTTATCCCACGATTTTGTAACCCATTTTTCACCCCTGTGTCAATCATCTAATGTGATCCTGGGCTCTACACACCCTCCACCAACCTAGTCTCCATATATGGGGGACAAGGGGAGAGCAACGGACTTGAACTCATGCTTCCTTCATGCCTGAGTGTCCAATTTGCTCCTTTACACCTGACAGGGGGGAGTTTCCCTGGTTGGACGTAGCGCGTGGAAGGAACACGTTATTCCAACCAGTTCCTTTCCCCTCCATCAGGCACCCCGGCTGGCCAGGGGGAGGCAGTTTAGTGACCAGGATTACTGCATGTTTTTTGTGAGGGTACCTACCCTAGGGGACACGGGGAGAACATGCAAACTCCACACAGAAAGGCCCTTTCGCCAACGCCGCCTTCAGGTATGGGCACTGATGTGGAGGAGGAAACACACCGCCAGCGCCCACAGCGTCCTGAGCGGGAATCGAACCCAGGACCTTCTAGCTGTGAGGCGACAGCACTACCAACTGTGCCACCGTGTCCCCCTATGTGACACTCTTGTGGTTATTTCACCAAGGTTCTCCAAATCCCAAAGTGTCTTCATGAGCTTATCCTCTGAAGGAGGTCTGTACAGAGGGCAGGTGGTAATGATGTGGTCGGCAGTCTGCTCAGGCTCGCCACACTCGCATGCTGCGCTGTCTGCCAGGCCCCACTCCTTCATAGACGATCCGAAGCGTCCGACCCCGGTAGCAGGGTCCAGTGCCGGCGTGGTAGGTGTTCTCCTTCGACTCCGTCTCCCGGGTCTTGGATGTAGCGGTGCAGGCGTGTGGGCTCAGCCGACTCCCATTCCCGCTTCCAGGTGGTTGCCAGCCATGCCCTTGTAGACAGGTCCTCAGGGATGGAACCGAGCACACATAACAAATACATACAAAAATCTGTATATTGCTCGCCACGACCGTATTGTTGACCTAGTGTCTGATGCAGTTTGAAAATATGTGCCATCTAGTGCAGCAATGTATAAACATTGAAGAGTGTTACCAGACTGGTTTAGCTGTGCATGCAATGTCTTTGCTAACATCCCAAATACACCTGATGTTGTTTTTGTTGTCACCAGCCCAAGGAGGTCTTGATTCTGGAGGTGGGCTCTGTCTTTGATTTGTACATGGACCAGGCGTTCCAAGAAACATTCTAAGTACCAACCACTACTTGGAATTATAACAAACCTGGGGTATCGATGCTCTGGCCCCATCACTCCACAACTGTGAAACAGGGAATTAAAATAAAACTTGATTAAACATTATTTCCCACAGTGTTTGAAAAGATGCTTATCCTTCTCATTTCTGCACTGCTGTGGAATGAGCAGTGATTAGACATTCAACCATCTGGTGGACTGCTACTGTATGTATCAAAAGCAACAGGCAAGAAAAACAATTATCATAATGATGAAAAGCTGCAATCACAAACACAGTTCACTGGAGAATGTTTGTTGTTATAGAATTATTAAATGGGTGCGTGGGAGCCTGCGTTCATGCGTGCAAGGGTGGGTGGGTGCATGTGTGCGTGCGTGCGTGCGACAAACGCAACACACAAGTGACCAGGCACCAAATCAGCATAATGTCATTATTTTGTCTAGCACCGCGACTTGACATTCAAGCTATTGGGTCAGTACAGTAATCCTACTGTGTGTGTGTGTGTGTGTGTGTGTGTGTGGGTGTGTGTGTGTGTGTGTGTGTGTGTGTGTGTGTGTGTGTGTGTGTGTGTGTGTGTGTGTGTGTGTGTGTGTGTGCGCGCGCCTCCACCCATGTGGTGCATATCTCACCCTCACAGCTGGTGCTTTATAAGATGAAGTTTCCCCAGACTTGGGTGGTGACATTTACATATTAAGACCATAATGAGCTCATTACAATGGGGACTCATATGCGCATGTGTGCCCATGTGTTTGTGATATGTGCTTGTGCATGGTAACAGAGAGAGAGAGAGAGAGATGGTGGGAGGTAGAGAGCGAGGGTGACCATCCACCCTTCGGCAATAACATCAACACAGTCTGAAACACACTCAACACACATACCCCGTGTCCCCTATGGTAGGGTACCCTCGCAACAAACATGCAGTAATCCTGGTCTCTAAACTACCTCCCCCTGGCCGGCCAGCCTGATGGAGGGGAAAGGAACTGCATGGTCGGAGTAACGTGTTCCTTCCACGCGCTACGTCCAGCCGGGGAAACTCCCCCTGTCGGGTGAAAAGAAGCAGCTTGGACTACTCATGCATAGGAGGAAGCATGAGGTCAGTCTGCTGCCCCCCCCCCCCCGGGGCCCCAGGTTGGCAGAGGAAGTGTAGTGCACAGGATTACATTAGCCTAGATAATTGACACTGGGTGAAAGAATGGTTTGCAAAATCGTGGGATAAAAATGTTGTTAAAAAATAAAATAAAATAAAAATCTGAACAACAACCACTATATTATACACTGAAACATTCCCTTACAAAGCAATGTCCAATGGGGAGTAAAAACCCACATTCTTTCAAATGGAGAAGCATTGAAGTCTTTTAACCAGCAGGATGACACACTAGGAGGGTAAGGGCTTCCCGTATCTTAGAGTCCCAGTAGAGCCCACGCTGGGCAAGGCCTGCAGTTGTAACTGTGAGTGCCTAACTGGGACGAACGCTCAAGGAAGTTACGTTGATGCTTTGCAGAACTGTTTACATTCCCCGTGCATGAAACCTGTGTTATGCAATCTATTGCTTTATGCCTCAAAATAAAGCAACACACAAACAACCAGTAATTAAAAATCTAAATTTTGCTTTTCATCCCATGGGGCAGGGACATTTGTTCATGTGCTCTGCGCCTGACAAACGACAACACCTGTGTTAATGAATGTGGCATCCACGTGTGTGCGCGCATTAGATTTGTGCTGCTGCCATCGTCACCGTTGCTGTTTGCTGTTGTTGACACTAGTCATATTCTCTTCTCGTATGCTGCTGTTGTGGCTGTGTGTGCTGAGCTCGCCGCAGTGTACAATGCGTTCATAGCTAGTAAGCCCCAAACTGCAGCAATGAAAGGCGTCAGGGCTGAAGGTGAATGAATAATTTAGCTTTGTTGTTTTTGAAGTATACAGTAAGAGATGGTTGAACAGTGGTTGACCGTACAAGCAGATAGCAGGGTCTTAGTGATTTCACAGCTGATATACCTACCTAGTGGGAAATTGGAAAGTAGAGGAAAATGAAAGATAATAAAGTAATAAACATCTTTTACATGCACACACACACACACACACACACACACACACACACACACACACACACACACACACACACTTTTGCTACTTACCAACAGATCCTCCAAATCTCACACAAATCGGTACACATTACAGTATATCTCTATTGTCATCCAGATTAATTTTCATATTCCATTACGACTGGATGAATAACTTTGCAGACCCTGGGTAGGCAACCCAGCCTGAGGACCCCACTTTTCAATTGTTGCTTTACATGTCACATTTCAAAAATATGAAGGCGACATGTGTGGAAACATAGTAGAGAACGTTGCAATACACATTTGAACAAGGATGATTTTGTTTTATTGTCATTGTCTAAAAGCATAAAACTCACTATACTCGATGTTAATGACAAAGTTATATAAACGGCTGTGTACTGCAAAGCCCACGGCTGCTTTTCCATCTAGGGTAGATGGAATGTCACGGATTGCCTCGGATATGAACTGTATCTTTTTCTCAACCCTGTACCAATGAACATCCATCCATCCATCCATCTAATCACAATGGGGGACCTCGGCCAAATACACATAAGTTTGGGTATACTTGACATGAAAAGGTTTGAGAACGACTGCAAAGGTGCATTGAAGGCTAGCTGTTGGTGTTTTGCTCACTGGGCCCTATGCAGCAGTGACTGCATAGGGCATGGAGGGCATGACTCATTAACTTGAGGTTACTGCCACTTGATCGTAGGGTTGGAACTGGCAGTCTTTCAGTCACGCTGTCACAGACATGCTACTCTATAACCTCAAGGCCACCACAGACCCCAGTGTGCTGGAATTGGCCGCACAAGCCTAGTCTTCTCTAGACTAATGAGAAATGGGAGCACAGATCACTCAGCATACTGTATAGATTTCACAATCTATACGTACCTTACTTAGAATATACCACGTTAGCCAAACATGTTCAAGATTCAGTAGCACAGCTGTGCACAGGGCATAATCATTAGTGTAATAATACTACTACTACCGCTAATAATATTTTATATCCCAACAATTTTAGCCAATTATAAATGTGGTAATTTCCTATACCAAGCATGGGCTATTGTACCTAATCCCCTGGACCTTAGCATTTGTAGGGGGGTTTGCAGAAAATATTGTAATATCTACTGTATTAGTGATTTTGTACACTGTGAAAGATGTGCACAATAGAGTCACACGGGGACTACAAATTTCACGCCCCCTGTACTGTCCTCAATATAAGTGGCTAGATATCTTGACAGTCAGATAAACTCCTCCTTGACATAAAGACTCTGAAGACAGTTGTTTCCAAATCCACAGGTTTACTAACATCAAAGAAGTGTGAAACTGAAACATACAAATAAAGCATAATCAATATCCACAATATATCAAAAATAATCATGTACAATCATCAATGAACATCTAAGCATTAGTTACATACCCATGATGCTATCAAAAGGCGTATATGCAGGTAGATGTTGCTGGATTATCATAGACAAAAACACACAGCTTCTCTGTGCTCAGCCATGTACTAAACTGAATTTACTTCCTGGTTACAGGTGATCACATGACATTCTGCTGGTCACATGACTACTGATACACTCTGCTCTTACCACACACAATTGCAGAACAGCATTACTTTAAACAAAACACATTTGTAAAATATTAAATTGCAACTTGAAACGTTGTAACTAAACACTCCCCGTCTGGCGTGGTTACACGTCACCCAATAAAGCTAAGACACATATCAAAACTTCTAAGCATTTGGGGGGATAAGAAGCACAATTTCTGTAACAGGCCTTCGGAAGAGTGAAGTCCCTCCTGGTTTAATGACCTTCACATCGACCTGGCGCACCCTGCCGTCTTTGCTAGGGAAGGTTTGAGTTATGAGTCCAAGAGGCCATTCATTTCTTGAGACTTGACTGTTCTTGAGGAGAACAACACTTCCAGGCTCAATGTTCGGTTGAATGGACTGCCACTTTCTGCGTGGCTGTAGTGTTGGGAGGAATTGCTTCCGCCATCGGTCCCAGAAGGTGTTGGACAGGTGCTGAACCTGCCGCCACTGACTCTTGTAGAGGTCCGAAGCTCCAAAGTCACCTGCAGGAGCAGGTACACTGTTCACTTTCTGTGTGAGAAGAGCAGCTGGTGTGAGTATGAAAGAGTCATCAGGGTCAGTTGTCACAGGCACAAGAGGTCTGGCGTTGATAATGGCTGCTACTTCTGCCATAAAGGTTACCAGAACTTCATGTGTAAGTTTGTCTTTGAGCTGGAGAAACATGGAGTCGAGAATTCTCCTTGCGAGACCAATCATTCTTTCCCAAGTTCCACCGAAATGGGAAGCATGCGGAGGATTAAAGGTCCAAGTGCAGGCTTGGTCTGCTAGGTAGGTCTTCACAGCTGTGTTGTCAATGTTTGAAAGTATCTTCAAGTCCTTGCATGCACCAACGAAGTTGGTGCCACGGTTGACTGGTGCTACAAATCCGAGGGGATCGTAGAGGCTGTTAATGATGGATAAAACACCTCGCCGGGTGTAAGGTTTTATCTTGTCAGAGACACTGAAGAGGAAGCAGTCTGTTTGGAGGTTCCAATTGAGTCCAAGACTGCGTTGCATTGGGATAGTGTCTGCCTCGAGTTCGAGGTCTTTAAGGTCGCTTGCATGGTCTTTGGGCGGAAAGGCTTCCATGAGCTCTTTGTTGTTTGCTGCAATCTTATGCAGCCTCAGGTTTGATTGAGCGAGGACGTCCTGTGTCTTTTTTAGCAAGTCGATAGCAGCTTCGACTGTAGGCAAGGACTTCAGACCATCATCTACATAGAAGTCACGCATTACAAAGTTCTTGACATCAGGGTCGACGTGGAACTCGCTGCTCTGAACAGATTGGTGTAGGCCATGAATAGCCACTGCAGGTGAGGGGCTATTACCGAAGACATGGACTGTCATTCGGTACTCGACAATCTCTTTGGAGGGGTCGTTCTCTTGGAACCAGAGGAACCGTAGGAAGTTCCTGTCTTCTTCTCTGACTAGGAAACTATAGAACATCTGTTCTATGTCTGCTGTAAAGGCGATTGCTTCTTTCCTGAAGCGGATCAGTACACCAAGCAGTGTGTTGTTCAAATCAGGCCCAGTTAACAGCACATCGTTGAGCGATACACCGTTGTATTGGGCACTAGAATCGAACACCACTCGGATTTTCTTGGGTTTCTTTGGATGGTACACGCCGAATGTGGGCAAGTACCACCGCTCCTCCTCTTCACTGATAGGAGGGGCTAACTCAGCGTGGCCATTTTCGAACATCTTGTCCATGAAGCTGAGGAAGTGTTCTCTCATTTCAGGCTTCTTCTCAAAGTTGCGCCTGAGAGACATGAGACGTTTCAGTGCTTGAGGCCTGTTGTTAGGGAGCCTTTGTCGTGGGCACTTGAAAGGTAATGGGGCAATCCAACTGTTGCTTGAATCTCTCCTTAGTCCTTCATCCATAATTTCCATGAAGGAGATATCCTGAATTGAGGGAGCCACTTGATTGTCATCTTTGGTTCGCTTAAAGACAGTGCATCCCAAGTGATCAGGATCACAGGTGGTTTTCTCCTCAGAAGTTGGGGGGTGGTTGGTGACTTGCACATCACTGTACGTTTCCTTTACATGGGACACGTTAGGGCATGGTTCAAAGAGAGTAGGGCGTTTTGGCTCTGAGGTGTTCGTGAAGAAGGTGTTGACCGATGGTGGTTTGTGGACGCTACCTAAACATACATTGCCTACAATGACCCAACCCAAATCCAACTTCTGAGCATAGGGTAGGTTGTGAGGGCCGTTCACCTGTTTGCGGACTTTATGTACCCTGATAATGTCCCGACCCAAGAGAAGCAAGATTGGGGCATGTGGGTCGATGTCCGGGATGAGGTGTGCAACTGACTTTAGGTGTGCATGATGAAGAGCGACATTGGGGGTTGGAATATCATCTCTATTATTGGGAATGTCGTTGCATTCTATGAGACTTGGTAATGTAATGCGAACAGTTCCATCCAGAGATTCCACTTCATAGCCACTGGCCCTTCTTCCTGTGGACTGTTTTACTCCAGCACACGTTCTCAGCGTGTAAGGAGCGCTTGGACTTTGGTCACTGAACACGTCGAAGAACTGTGAACGAACTAGCGACCTGTTGCTCTGTTCGTCCAAAATCGCATACAGTTTCACTGCTTTGTCTCTTTGGCCAGATGGATATACTTTGACAAGACTGATTTTGCAGCACGATCGGTCTGTCAGATCTCCGCCACAGACTTTAGTGCATCTGGTGGTAACCTCAGATTGGGAGGATGTTTCCTCATCCTCCCCGCCGTGCTCAGATGCAGGAGCCGCCTCTACTGTCCAGGGTGCGGGTCCAGGGTGAAGCGCTGTGTGGTGTCTCTCACTTTTACATTCGGAGCATTGCACTTTAGCTTTACAGTCCTTAGCAAAATGTGTAGACGATGAACAGCATTTAAAGCACACGTTATTCTCTTTTAAGAATGTCTTGCGTTCTTCGATGGGCATTTCCCGAAAGGCACGACACTTGCGTAAAGGGTGCGGTTTCCTGTGAATGGGGCATAGCTTATTGCAATCATCAGATTTAGTTTGGGGCTCGCCAGCATTTGAGGTGGCTTGAGAAGAAACCTCCGTTTTGTGGACATAGACTTCCCGTGGTCTGTTTGACTTCCAAACTGTTTTTTCAGTCTTGGGAGCCGTGTCTGATTGAGACAAGAAGTTGAAGCTTGGATCGCTTACAATGTTAGCCTCTTGGTTAATGAATTGCACAAAGAAGGAAAAGGGGGGATAATGAACATGATTTCGATGCTTATAGGATGCGCCAGTTGATGCCCACTTTTCCTGTAGACGAAATGGGAGCTTCTGCACTATTGGGTTGACTCCTCTTGCTGTGTCGAGGATAGCGAGACCTGGCAATTCTCCTTCCCGCTTGGCAGAATTAAGTTCCATTAGTAGGTCACTCAACTTTGTTATTTTAGAACAATCTCGGCCTGTTATTTTTGGAAAGGTTTCAAGTCGCTTGAACAGACAATCTTCAATCACTTCTGGTGAGCCATACGTTTGATCAAGTCTGTCCCATATCATTTTCAATCCATCCTCTGGGTGATTGATGTGTATTGCTCTTAATTGTTCGACTTGTTCTGCTGAGTTTTTACCAAGCCATTTAAGCAGAAGATCCATCTCCTCACTTGGTGTCAGATTCAATCCAGTGGTTGCAGACTCAAAAGAGCGTCTCCAGGCTCTGTAGTTCTGAGGCTTGTCATTGAATTGAAGTAAGCCTGTAGCCACAAGCTCACGACGGGCTAGGTATCTTACAAAGTCATTAATGTTCGAGCTGTAATTTTTGGGGTTTGGAGAGGGAGAACGGCTGTTGTCACTTTGCAATCTGGAATGCCGAACATAAGTAGCATGTTGCATTTTGGAATTAACTTTACGTGGTTCATCAGCAGGATTTGGTGTGATAGGATAATGTGGTTGGGAAGCAGTATTAGCTTGATCTGGATAGAAAGGTTTGGCTTCAGATTTGAGAAGTGAAAGGCGTGGTTCTGTTTTAAATGGGGGACTATTATCACGTGCCTGGCGTTCTGCTTGGACTTGTTGTGACTGTTGCATTTTAGCGTGGTCATTGACATATTGTTCGGTGCGTTGTGCGGCGTCCAAGGGAGCAGAATCTAGGTTTAACTCACAACTGAGTTTCTCACTAGTTGCATCAGCAGCAGCTTCGAGTATTTCCGCTTCCGCTTCTGCTGCAGCTGCCTCTTTTTTATAGTTGAGCATGTCCATGGATGCTTCCACTTGAGCTTTTTCTAGCTTTAGATTAATTTCCTCTTGAGCAAAGGCAAGACGGGTTTTAGCTGCCTCCGCTTTTGCTCTCGCCTTGGCTGCAGCAGAGCCAGTTGATCGCGATGAGACACGGGAGCGCGTCTTTAATGTTGCTTCCTCAGAAGGTGCTTTTTTAGACATGATGCAGTCGAATGATGTACCTCTGTTTGTACACTGTTTTGCTGGTAGCACTGGTTGTGTGTGAAAGCGTCGTATTGATATATTCCAGCTTGCACTACGTTATCTTGCCCGCTAGAAAGCCATGGTTTCACTGTACTGTCCTCAATATAAGTGGCTAGATATCTTGACAGTCAGATAAACTCCTCCTTGACATAAAGACTCTGAAGACAGTTGTTTCCAAATCCACAGGTTTACTAACATCAAAGAAGTGTGAAACTGAAACATACAAATAAAGCATAATCAATATCCACAATATATCAAAAATAATCATGTACAATCATCAATGAACATCTAAGCATTAGTTACATACCCATGATGCTATCAAAAGGCGTATATGCAGGTAGATGTTGCTGGATTATCATAGACAAAAACACACAGCTTCTCTGTGCTCAGCCATGTACTAAACTGAATTTACTTCCTGGTTACAGGTGATCACATGACATTCTGCTGGTCACATGACTACTGATACACTCTGCTCTTACCACACACAATTGCAGAACAGCATTACTTTAAACAAAACACATTTGTAAAATATTAAATTGCAACTTGAAACGTTGTAACTAAACACCCCCAAATGAGACAGCATCCCCACTTCTGGTTCGTCAGAACGGTGTACTACAGGCCAGCCCATAGAAGTCCATTGAAATTCAACTGTAGTTAGCCTACTTTTTAAATGTAACAAAATTAACTGAAGACTATATTGCTTTGAATAAAAATATGTTTCCATATGTATATATGAAGTGTCTTTGTCAACATATATTTTCTTTTAATTTAACACTTGAATGAGTTACCCATAATGTTTTAATTTAACACTTGAATGAGTTACCCATAATGTTAACAGAGCAGAGGGGAGACGGCAGACATGAGAACCTGACAATTTTAAGGGACGTCACTGCCTTTACGAGGCTACGACTTTGAAGAGTGGAATTCTCATACATCCCAATCCCGACTGACTTTGTTCATTCATGTCTATATTTTGAACATGTCACAGACTTACTAATATGTTCTACCCTAGAGTATTCTACCTACCTCGGAGCTCCGATGGTGTGTTATACCGTTGTCAACTTTTGTATAATTAACTTGGCTGAATAGTTGGGGAAATAACCCAGCTAAATGGAGGAGTGACTATATATCCTGACATTTCCATACCTAGTGAATTCTCCAGATGAGTATTAATAGCAAGATGCTGTTTAGATAATTTTCTACAAATACATAGCATATAAAAAGAAACACAACAAATATATCTGGGTATTGAAAACCTCAAGGAATGCGACCGTGACGTATATATACCGTGCGCCCACTTTAACTTGAAATTTACAATGCTAGCACTTTGGAATCTCTGATGGAGTATATTATAGTACATTGTGGGTTTTATATTTAGATGGCAGGTATGTGACATTGAAAAGGACAAATCAAACATATGGGACACTTTATTAGAACACAAATAAAATCGCTACAGCCTCAGTAATCAACCAGTGAAATTAGGGTATTTTATGATATCTCTCATAGGGATTGCATTGACAGCTGCAGTACACCGTTGAAACGGACCAGAAGTGGGGCCGCTGTCTCATTTGGGGGCGTGGAATTTGTAGTCCCCGTGTGTGTCTATTGCAGGCCTTCATTCACAGTAGGCGTGTTGTCAAGTGGGGCTCAAAGTACCACTGGTGGTGTGCCAATGAGCAAAACTGCTTCTAATATATATGACTGTGTGAAGCAGCGATAGGCCAAAAGACTGAGGGCACTCTGTTAACCTACTTTGTGTAAGTAAAGCAAAACAAGACTTTGCTCCCCACAGATGGGACAGAGTTAGAGGTCTGCATCGTGCTTCTCCTGAGACAAGGAACTGCTTGCAAGAAGGCAGTTAGCCAGTAACACATTCACACGCGTGTGTGTGGCTGTGTGTTGAATAGCATGCACGCACGCACGTGTAGTGCCCCTGTAAAAGGAGCACTACACTTGTGAATCAATAAATCACACAACGCTGTGTCTCTCTTCCATACACAAACGGTACTGAAGAGGAAACAGCGCCAGTTTCAATACAATACAGGAACAACTGAGGCAGACCAAAACAATCGATCACAGATTCACCAAAACACAATAGTCGATCCTAGAACTATCGATCTATGTGATGCTGTAAGCAATATAATAATGTCAAACTGTTTTAAATGGACCCACAACTTTATACAAAATAAATAATATTTTAATACCAAAATAGCTGCTACTCAAAATAAAGGCTTAGTTCAAAATACTTTGGAACAAAAATAGCTTAGAGATGTGTTTTATAATAAATCAACATTTCAATCTACTACACACTCCCCTTCAAAATAAATGTCGTCCCCGACATTAGAACAGCAATAATGTACCATCAACATTTCTTCTTTTCAAGCAGTTTCTCTCTTCTTCTTCTTTTTTTTTTTTAAATCTCTTTTCTTTGACAAACGCATGATAACTCAATCTGGTAATAACTTGACCTTTCAACCTTCTCTGTAACTGGCTTAATCAGAAGTCCATGAATGTACGAAAGACACAGTTCACGAGTAGTGTGTGTGTGTGTGTGTGTGTGTGTGTGTGTGTGTGTGTGTGTGTGTGTGTGTGTGTGTGTGTGTGTGTGTGTGTGTGTGTGCAAGAGCATTTGGCTTGATTCAAAGTCCACGAATGTGAGGTGTATGTTGTGTATATCACTCGGCTTCTCGCAAAGTCCAGGAGTGTGTAACGAGTGTGTGCATGTTATGTTGTAGTACTCGACTTAAACAAAGTCCATGAGTGTAGGAGTGTGTGTGTGTGTGTGTGTGTGTGTGTGTGTGTGTGTGTGTAGCACTCGACTTTAATTATTTCAAATTTCAGGAGTGTAGTGTATTTGTGTGTGGATATATGTGGCACTCAGCTTCTTTGCAAAGTCCATGAGTGTGTAGAGTGAAGGTGTGTGGCATTGGGGCATTGACAATCCCATAACGTCGGTGTCAAAATGCTAATCGTTGCAGCTTGTATATTAGCAGAGTTCAACCTAGCGGTATTCATGCCACGTATTTAAAGACCTCCATGTAAGTTCTGTGAAGTCCACAAGATGGTCACACCGCGGTATCGGGTTCATTACCGCGGTTAAAAAAAAAGAAAGAAAAGTGTATCATAATAAACAGTGACGCTCAGTCAGTCTAATCATGCCAGCAACACAACAACACCAGAGGGAGTTCAAAAAACCATGTGCAACCCAGATTCGGCACAAACAAGGATTGATTGATTGATTGATTAAAATATTTATTAACAGTTTGCAGAATTACACTACATTTCAAGCACAACTCAATACAAAGACTGTTAACTGTGAGTGGACACTTGTTTACAAGAGGGTCCACCTAAATTCATTTCACTCCTATGCCACAAAAATGTGGAACGCCCTACAAACTGTCATTAAGATGTAAATCCCTTGACTCCACCCACCCCTTTCCCCCCCTCACTGTATACGTTTTCCCCCTTTTTACCTCCTTTATGATGATTTCCTGTTTTTGGTTTTATAGAAGTGCATAGTGTATAAAATGATGATGAATTGAAAATGGTGGACCCTCTTGTAAACAAGTGTAATGCTTTATGGCAGGGGTATTCAATTAGATTAGGCCTCCTATGTGACACAGACCGAGTAGAAAGAAACGTGCCATTTTATCATGACTATTAGTGAGGACCTATTATATGAAGATAGGTTCAAAAGTGGTCCTTTAATGATTACCGTCATTATGGTAATCTCACAATTAATATCGCACACACCATACCTGTAACTTTTATTAGCCCTCTTGTTATTCTCCCCCCCCCAAAAAAAAAAAAAAAAAAAAAAAAAAATCTTTTTGGGGGGGGGGGGGGGGGGGGGGGGGGGGGGGGGGGGGGTAATAACCGCGGTAATAAAAATCCCATACCGCCCCAGACATTAAATCGAAGGAAGGAAAGAAAGATGGAAGGAAGTTAAAGTATCCCCCCAAAATAAACATGAATTGTAACGGTGAGGATAGGAAAGCGCTTTTTAGCCCAGGGAAACACGCAAAGAGCATGCCTGCTGTACGTACACTGCTACTTTTATTGGCGTATTCTTGAAGGGCTTAGAGAGAGTGGGAGGAAGAGAGGGAAGGTTGGGGAGAAGCAGACAGATAAAGGGAACATTGAGAGGGGTAAAGAGATGAAGAGAGAGATATAATGAAAGAAATGAGACAGTTACGCATTGGGAGCACGGTAACAGTTTCAAGGAGCATTAATTCCCATTTTTATCTCATTTATTGAAACTACTCATTCCTCCACAATTTATCTTCTTTCCCTTTCCCTCTTGTTGCTTTCTTCTCTCTCTCTCTCTCTCTCTCTCTCTCTCTCTTTCTCTCTCTCTCTCTCTGTCTGCCGATATGGAGATCGATCCCTGATGCCATCAGTGTTTGCCAAACTGATTTGTTTGCAGCGTGTATATATACACACACACACACACACACACACACACACACACACACACACACACACACACACACACACACACACACACACACACTCCCTCCAGGATTTTCTCTTCCACACTGATAAAATGTATTGCCTGTAGTAGACAGCTCAGATAAGATGCATTTTGTACGCCTGCTGTAGTTGTAGTGTGGGAGACCACAGTAGGTGGGACACACACACACACACACACACACACACACACACACACACACACACACACACACACACACACACACACACACACACACACACACACACACACACACAAAACCATGCATACTTGATTTCCATACATGCAGGCATTTCTACAGAGGCAGGATCAAAGCTATTTCATGGCTCTTTCCCTCAGCTGTGTATTTGCGTCATAGTTCACAGGAACTGTGTCATTGAGTTTTGTGTGTGCATTTTGTTTTGTATACATGATACATCATGTATGTGGCTGTGCACGTTCATGTGCATCTGTGTGTGCAGAAACTGCTCCAAGTTCCCCTCTCTACTGGGCCAATGAGGCATTTTATAGCCTACACACATTATGGTCAAGAGACGATGAAAAATCAGTACACTGTAAAGAAATGTTGGAGGAGGTATGATTTATCTTCCCACCATACTGTATGGTTTGCAACTTTCTGTGTCAGTATAATCACCACAACCTATGGTACAATAATAGTAGTATGGTTGGAACAACACAGTTTGGCCTCTTAACCCTGAAGATGTGTGCTGTATTATATGTACTGAGCTATAAGTACTAGATTTGGTACAAGGTTTATAGGATTGTGGCAGTTTACGGCTGCTGTCAAATACAGTGTTGCTATTTTGGAGTCTGCATGAATTCGTGGTATCTGACCCACTGGGTATGGATTATGGAACAGGCTTCTTAGCTGTTTCCCGAGGAAGATTCCTATCTACTGTATGTCTGTGTTCAGAGAATGTGCTCAGTCTGAGGTATCAGAAGGCAAATATTGAAGACAGCTAGGGCTTGGTTTGGTACAGGCGCAGCGCAGCCTTCCACTTTTTAAGACCAGGAACTAATTAGGCTAACATATTCTCACCCTGGGAGCTCAGCTCATTAAAACAGGCAGGTCTTGCCACGTGGGGGCCTGGGACCTGCATGGGAAACGAGCTTGCAATCCATTTTAAGGCACCCCCAAACCACAGTTCAGGAAATGCTGATGTTGAGGTGGTACTTTTATTGCTACAATCAGAAGTTCCATGTTACAGCAAACCCATCTTCATGTCCCACTGTGGTCCCATCATGTTTCGCTAGCACACAGTGACATAGAAATAAAGAAAATTATGTACAGAGAATAGAGATACAAGCTTCCTGGCCAACAGTGACAATAATAGGAATATGTTTTGCTTCTGCAAGATAGGCTTATCTTGTGAAAGCTTTTATCCTGTATTATTTCAGATTTTTTTTCCACTTCAATCACAATGGGATAGATGTACAGTATGGGGTAGCTAATGCACTTTCATTATAGTTCATTATAGTCCCCCCCACCACCAATGGAGTAATGTATGTGAGTCTTTATAAGCTACCATGGCTTCTTACTCTAATATTCTACAGTTGTACATTAAGATTGTGTGATTCATTGGGAATTCATTATTATGAAGGTCATCTTTATATATCTTTTTCATTCTGTGTTTAACAAATCCTAGTATGTAAAATAGTGTCGTACAATGTAGGATATTTCTTGCTACAGTATGCTCACAACAAGTCTTGTTGTTAATGCCAGGTCCCCCTATAGAGCGTCGCAGTCCCGCCCCCTCGAGAGACCCGGAATAGAAATCCCCGTTCATTTTCCTCATAGACATTTCAGAAAGTATTTATTTAAAGACATTTACGCTGCGGACAAAGCCAACTCTTGTCGTGACAAATCATGACAACAAACAAAACATTTCGGGCTGAACAAATAGAGAAAACGGCAGGTTACAAAACCTTTTTGTTGTTTTTCTTCTTTGTAATTATTTGTTTGGTCCAAAATATTGTGTTTGTTGTCATGATTTGTCACGACAAGAGTTGGCTTCGTACGACGCTTATAAGGTCTTTAAATAAATACGCTTTGAAATGTCTATGGGTATCACGGTGTAGGAAGGGAGCAGGACGGTCACACAGGAGTACTGGAAACTTATTTAACAGAAAACTGAATCACAGGATTTGATAGGAGTGCCTCACAGGGCCAGCAAACACAGGTACAAAACACACGCGACATGTCAAGGAAACAATTAAAACTCAACACAGAATAGCACAGGAGCAAGATATAAATACCAACAAGCCGTGATGGCAATATTGTCCGCAGCTGAGTTCACAGGTGTCATTCTAACAGGGGGGCGGGGAAACACACAGGGGTGGAAGGGCAAACATAAGGACGACGGTCCAGGCGTGGTACGTCCTAGGACAGGACGTGACAATGGGAAAAATGCATTGGGAACAATTTCCTGGGCCTGGCGTCATCATGAAAGGGGGCGGGACTGCGACGCTCTATAGGGATCTACAGTATACCTCTCCTCCTTGTAGACCTCATTATCACCAGAATGAACTAGATCCATAATATAACACAGGGTATCAAAGCATATGAGGTACTAGGCACTGTGAAATCCAATTACATCCCATCCCAGGAGTCTAGTGGTTGAACAGTTTGAATGGATATCTGTCAAACTGAATTGAAGACCAGTTGGATTAGTGGAGATCTAGACAATCCCACAACTGAAAGGACGTCTCAGTCTGCACAATGTGAAAACTACTGTCCCCATATTGCACCTGTAGATGACATGGAGCCCCTTGCCTGCTCACGCTGACTGTAATGTACTGTGGATCAAAGTGGCAGTTGTTAAAAGAGTGAAAATAAAACAACATGGTTGCCGAGGACTTCTGTAGAGATGGAGATGAAAAGGAAAACATGTGTCTGCCTTTCACACATCAGACACACAGCAGTGTTTCCTTCCATGTAATCTTCTGTCAAAGGCAGAGTAAGGGACTGGTCATTATTGAACTAGGAGGGGGGTGGGGGTGGGGGGGGTGCAGCTGTAATTTCATTTTTTCCATAATCCCCCCTCAGCCTCCAAATATTCTTGGCACGCGCGACAGAATGCAGCCTTGTAACTAACTTGCAAGTTTTATTTTTGAGTGGTGCAACCACTCCAAGGAACAGCAATGTCCGTGTTCGTTCACCTGTGCTGTTCACGACTGTTCATGACTATTAGTACCAGTAGGGGCGCTGTTGTGCCAGAAACGGAGAGAGAGAGAGTGCTGCACTGTTGCCTGCTAATGAGAGAGAGAGAGAGAGAGAGATAGGGGGGGTGGGGGAGTTGCACCACTCAGTTCACACGGGTGTGATTTTGTAGAAGAGGCAAGCTAATATTGTTTATGCCATTTGCTTTGATTGAATAATTGATTGAACACGTGTACTACAATTTGATTTGGGTGTATTCTAAATAAAGTGTTAGTGTTGATTATCGTGACTAATACTATTACACTAAAAAGGATAAAGATGAAGGGAAAATAGACCTTTTTATAGAGTACAATAATGTTTCAAATTTACACATACAAACAAATTACACAATAATCAACACAGACACTTTATTTTAGAACACACCCAAATCAAATCATATTATGGCCTATGCTCAGACACAAACGGAATTCACGCATTGAGGATACGATGCATTGTGAGCTTCTGCCACTCAGGTGGAAGAGCGAATCACCGCATGCCTGGCTGACATCTCACAGTGGATGTCCTCCAACCACCTCAAACTGAACCCAGACAAGACTGAGCTTCTCTTCTTCCCAGCTAAGTCCTGCCCTATGCTAACTATTTCCGTAGACAACGCCCTGGTAACGTCTGTCCCAACAGCCAGGAATCTTGGTGTTGTCCTGGACAGTCAGCTCTCGTTCAAAACTCACATCACAGCTGTCACTCGATCCTGTAGGTTCACACTCATAACATACGACGAATTAGACCGTTCCTCACCCAGGAATCAGCCCAGCTCCTAATCCAGACAACAGTCTTGTCAAAACTCGACTATTGTAACTCCCTCCTTACTGGCCTACCAGCATGTGCACTTAAGCCTCTCCAGCTGATCCAAAATGCCGCAGCTCGCTTGGTCTTCAACCAGCCAAAATTCTCACATGTCTCCCCCCTGCTCCGCTCCCTCCACTGGCTCCCGGTCGCTGCCCGCACAGAATACAAAACTCTGATGCTGGCATTCAAAGCAACCAAAGGTATGGCTCCCCCATATCTTGCAAGTATGATCGAACCCTACAAACCCTCCCGCTCACTCAGATCAGCCAACGCAGGGAAGCTGGAAGTACCCTCACTAAAAACGCCGGGACAACGCTCCACACGTCCCAAACTCTTCTCCCTTCTGGCTCCAAAACTGTGGAATGCACTTACCATTGCAGTCAGAACTGCAGCATCACTCCCAATCTTCCCACCTTTTCAGACTCCATCATGGCCCATAGCACTTACCCCACCCCCTTAGATAGCATTTCTGTAGACTTAGATAGCATTTGATACAGACTTATAGCATGTTATGTAGACAGCACTATAATTGTATTGTATGTAGTCATAGCACGTCATAGTACATGTATAGCATAGTAGTATAGATGTATAGTTTACATGTATAGCTTCATTATATAGATATTCCACTGTTACTTTCTTAGCTTACGCATGTTTCTTGATAAATGTTTTTATGTGATCTATTCCCATGCTTTTTTGTTCTTGCTTAATGTAAGTCGCTCTGGATTAAGAGCGTCTGCTAAATGCCTAAATTGTAAAATTGTAGATCTGCTATTTCTGAGGTGCGTAGTAGCCTAACGTGCGTGCGTCTATGGTGCTGCGTGCTGGGCACCCCTCGCCTTCTGTCCGTTCCCAACCAAGCCAGGAGGATGAAAATGAATGAATATGCAAAATAAATGTCACGTTATTCTATATAAACTATTTGTCATAATATATGCAACAGAAATGCTAAGTTTATGACTGCATCAAATAGGCCTAGATCTATAGGCCTATTATGTTTTTTATTTTTACATGGAGAATAGCTCAACACTCTGTGATATGCCATACAGATCTATATCAATCTGGCAGCTTTAGAGGATACATTACATACATACAGGTGATCAGTCTGTAGGCTAACGGTTTATAAATGTTTCATTCCTTCCTATACTGTTAGCTACTGTTACAAATACAATCAGTCTCTGCTGAGTTCCACTCACCGTCGTTATATTTCCCTCACATATTCACTCGACCACAAATGGCATGCTCTTTCTCTCTGCCTCTGATTCGGTCATTATTTCTGAAGAATTAATCCAGGGGTACAGAATGCAGAGAAGGCGTGAAGAAGGCCTACTCATGTTAAACTGTATGGCTGAAGATTGTGAATAATGAAGATCCAAAACTAAATGACATGAACTCTTCTAATTCTGCTCATGGAGTGACATTTAGCGCAGCTCCCAGGCACATATATGCTAATTACTTTAATTGGGAACATCCAAGTTAGATTCCAATGGTATACTATATTTTTTTCAAATGGGATTTGGTCCTACATATGTGTAGAATGTGTTCTTTAATACGTATTTGTACGTGCACTCTTTCTTGAGTTATATTAGCCTACGCGCAGCGTCTCATTGCCTCCAGGCCACACAGATAGGGGCAGGGATTATGTTTTCAGTCGTGCTAATCTGTCAGTGCTAGTCTGTCTGTCTATGAGCTACTGTAAACTCTGCTACCGCGGGACCGATCAGTGCCCACACACTCCCAACAGGCCAAGGAAGGAAATAACCTCATATAATAATATAACCCAATATGTTTCATATTGGCCTGATGATGGCAACATGAACATGTGCCGCTTCACGTTTGTTCTTGTGAGTCATGTGACAATGAAAACAGGGTTTTGATACTCCACACTGTTTGCCTGTAATTGCCCCCTATAGGGGCACCACAAACACAACCGGTTGCACCATCTGCCATACAAATTAAATTCTGACGGCTGCACCACACGACTGATACATCCCTGAGTAGGCAACCCGGCCTGGCGGAGATCTGCTCCCTGAGGAGTATACTTACTTAGGCTGTTTGGAATGGAAAGTGAAGAGTGAGGGAAGTCCCCAGCTGGGAATCAATGAGATGTTGCAGTGGCTACACAGTATGTTTGGCTTTCCCACTAAGACATCCTGCCAAAAAGAGATTAGATCCCCTAGCACAGTGAAATCTCAAATCAATGTTAATTTAACGTGAGTATCCTACTTCGGGGTCAATTTTTACATTGTCAAAGTTAAATTAACTTGAGGAATTGACATGTTCAGTGCATGTTCTCTACTTACCAAGGCTTAGAAATGGCCAGTAGAGAACATGCACTTCTCTATTAGTTATTTCGGTGGTTTGCAAAGTGGGGTCCTGGAGGGGGTTCCAGGGGGTCCCTATAGCCTGGCCCAGCCTGTGTGGTTTCTGGTCTAGAGGGTGCTGGTCGAAAACAGGTGTGGATCTTATTGGTTCACCGATCCGATGAGCACCCGCCCCCTTCTCCCCTCCCCGCCCCCTTCTCCCCTCCCCTCCCCCTTCTCCCCTCCCCTCCCCCTTCTCCCCTCCCCTCCCCCTTCTCCCCTCCCCTCCCCCTTCTCCCCTCCCCTCCCCGGTAGAAAACAGTGGAGAACACCAACGTTACCAAATTGTATTGGTTAGCGAAATACAAGGAAGTGGGCTCTATGCCAAATTTTCCTGCAGGCTTTTCTTTTTGAGCCAAATGCGAATGAACATAGAAGCCTGGGTACCGACTACAGAGGCTAGGGGGTCCCCAGCAGCCTGGGTACCGAGGCTAGCGGGTCCCAGCAAAATGAGAAACAGTTGAGAAACACCATATTTAATATCCACACATCTTTCAAAAAACAATGTTGACAAATCTCCTAACACATTTCCATGTAAAAAATAAAAAACTCTACCGATCTAAAACCAGACTAATCTGCAAAAATAATTCAGAGGGGGGAAAGATATGCATAAACGGGTTGCAATTGCCATCATGGGATCCCAAATGACTCCCCTGGCCACGGCCATTGCCGTTAAAATCAATAAGTAATCATATCGTTCACATTCCCCTGGTCAGTCAATTTTATTGACAGGGCAGGTGTTCCTAATGAGTTGTACCCTTATTGTATATTTTTCTTAGCATCTGTTTATTTCACAGGGGCACCAGGTGGTCCTAATATGTTGTACACTCACTGTGTATTCCTCAGCAGTGGTCTGGAGAGAGCAGGTGGTCTGCATATTTCAAACGCCTGTGTGTAGATGTATTGTAGCGCAGAAACAAGCCCTCATTATCAGCCCTGACAAAAGTGTCCTTGTTAGCCAGCATCGGGTGTGTGTGTGTGTGTGTGTGTGTGTGTGTGTGTGTGTGTGTGTGTGTGTGTGTGTGTTTATGAATAGAATGAGTCAGGTACAGATGGTAGTCTCACCCCTCAGGTCAGCCTCTGTTCCTGCTGTCTCGCCGGGGGGCTGTCACGGCAACTCTAATAAAAACACGCTCACACGGATCAGCCCACATCAGAACCTGTGTGTAATGTGAGCTCTTGTAGTGATTGGGTCCCAGCGCTGGGCATGCAGTTGACTGTCATTATTATAATTATTATTATTACTCTTATTATTATTATTACTATAATAATAATAATTATTATCATTATTATTTATTGTTGTTGTCCAGGACAACACTGGTCTGTACATTAGAAGACCATACTTCAGTGTATTCATAATCATACTGTATAACTGCATTGCATTAATTTCTATGAAACTTGAAATACCGTAGGTCAAAATGATCAAGCCATATAATTGCTGTTTCCTAGACAAGCATTGTTTTATTTCTGCATGGAAAAGAGCTAATTACATGGCACTTGATCTTGAGAAAGATCTGATATGCAAGCTGTGCTTTATAGATCAGGCATGTAAGCTGCTCGGTGTACACAAATGGAGATAAACGAGAGGCTGTGGAACATGCATCATCTTGCAGTCATTTGGAAAAAAATGTGAGCCATCACTTTTACTTTATACCCACCTCACGCATCAAGACATGGCATATGCATAATTTATACTCCTGTGACATGCAACTCTTTCCTGGCGCTTGACACAGTTGTACGACAAAGTATAGGCTAAAAAATGTCCAATGTTCAATGTTCCAGGAGTTCACTTACAGGTTCTCATTCCACACCTGCTGCTTTCACTAATTAGGTCCCACTCTCTGACTGGAGGTGTGATATTGGAATCATCTGTTGGGCAGATGGGTTATGAACTGGCATGCTGAATGATGCTTCTCTAAACTCCTACCCCATCTTTCAAAAATAGATTGGAATTGCAATTCCTAAAGTAAAAATGTAACAAATACCAAGATGGCATCTAAAACAAAAATACTAATCACGTATTTCCTTAGCAGATATATGCATGGTCCTATACTTAGTTGTCACTCCTGCTTACATACTATACAAATATCTTACAATAAATGTGCAAACGTACAGTACGTCACTCACAGCTACTTGCGAGTGCCATAGAAGCTAAAACGTGTGAAACAAATGGTTTCACTTCTACACTTAAATTAACACTAAGGATATTCTGTATATTCCTGTTTTTGGAACCAAATGGCTCCATGGAACACATTGTTCCATTTGCAGACTGTAGTAAATGAACACTGAGGATGTTATTGTTTAGGTTTGCTGATTACTGGTTATACAGCCTCCATTTATAAATAAATCATTTGGGATGCACTTGGGGCACTTCTGCCCCAAAAAGCTTGAGCTTTCACTTGGGAAATTCATCATTTAACACACATAAAGTAACACATTAGAGCTAATTTAGGTCCAGTCCCACACCATGGATGCTGCCAACCATCTTCCATATTTGACAGGAGCTCTGCCAATACAGCCAGCCAAGAGAGAGAGGGATGAAGAGACAGACACGGGGGACAGCAGAGAGAAAGAGGATGAGAGCTTATATTACATACTGTACACAATGTACATACACAAAGATGATGGATAGAAGGAGGAAGGATGGTGGTCAAGGAAAGAAAGACAGAAAGACAGAAAGAAAGAAAGCAAGAAAGAAAGAAAGAAAATTTGTGCTGAAACAGAAACGATAAATGAGAACGTACAGTGTGAGAAGGATTTCCCTTTCTCTTCGGTATTGTCTCCAAACGTTCCCTCAGCCTTTGCGTCTTCCTCATCCTGTCTATGCCCCATCCACTGTTCCCATTACAGTAATTAGCTCAGAAAAAGAAATGTATGGGATTTACTACAATATTGAGAGAGACTTTGTTGCTATAACTTGTTTTTGTTGTTATTGTTTTTTTTAACTACGAACTCCAGGCTTGTCCGTGCGTGCATCGCCTAGGACACTGGAAAAAAGTAGTCTCCATGTTTAGATTGTTGAATGGTTTGTTTGCATTGAAAATCCTGTTAGCGGCATGTAATTCATGAGTTACGCTAGCAGGTACATTTCAGATTCAAAGACTAGCTGTATGTGTATGAGCAGTGAAATGCTGGTGCGGCAGACTGCCAGATTGTGGTACAAATAACAGCCAACCTATAGTGCAAAATAGAATACACATATTGGTGGTCTGGGTTCTAATCCAACCCACAACTCTTTACTTAATTCCATGCCCTCTCTGTCTTCCTATCTCTCTCACTATAAAAAGCTGTGCATTAACCCTGGGTTGATGATGAACCGATATATAGAATTATAAATTAAATAGAATATAAAGAGGGAAGAAAAATATATGAATGTCAGTAACCGAGGAGATATTATACATACTGTACAGAATACGTTCCAGTTAGTTCCAGTTTAAAAATGTCTTCATGCACAAGGTTGTATATATAAAATAATGTCCAGAAAGTTCTGCATGCTATGGGCTCTGTTGGTCAGCAGGTACAGCAAATGTATGCGATAAAGGGACTTGACCTGGCAGTTTGGTCATTGTTCAGAGTTGTCATAGCCTGACAGAATAAAGTTCTTTCTGTGTCTACTTTTTGCTTCTCACTCTGTGACGGTGCAAGCATTTGCCTGACCGCAGCAGCATGAGCAGTCTATCACTGGGGTGACGGGAGTCCTTCAAAATCCTTTTAGCTCTGTTCAGGCACCTCCTGCAGGGAGGGGAGTGGCGTCCCCATGGCTCAGCCAAGTGCACCACCACCCTCTGCCGGGTTCGCTGGTCCCGGGAGGTGCTATTCCTCTACTAAACGTCAGAATACTCTGAGTGATAGCAGAGCAGAACCTCGGAACCACTGACGACTGACCTTCTGTGATACTTTTTCTCATCTGGCTGAGGCGGTAAAGGCACTGCCAAAACGTCTGTGTGCATTGTCCATGACCAAGTCTTCAGTGATATTCACACTGCGATACTTTCGGGGGCAGGGGGGATGATCACCGGGATATCAGTATTATAGTGTGGTACAAGGCGTCAAAAAAACAGCTCCCGTAGGATTTTTGTGCTAAAATAGATTTTTTTGCAGATCTTGGTTCTATAGGGTCCAAACTATGAGAAAATGATGGGGTTCAAATTTTCCCGACCCCCACCCTGTTTCAGGGGGGGTCATCTATTTGGGACCTCCCAGAACAGTATGCCAGCCAGTTAATGTCCGATTTTCATAATATTAGAATTGTTTAGTATGTTTTAAAACATTCTGAGTTGATTTCTTAAACTTTTAAAGTGGTCAAAAGAATCTTTTTTGACTTTTGGAAGGAGTGTTTCCTCACCTGGGACCTCCCGGACTGACCCCTGGGCCTATCCCATCTCTGCTCCTGCTCCAGAATATTGTCAAATTAGATCATAAATGAAGCATAAAAGTATTTGTAGCTTCATATAGTAGTAGCCAATACCAGGGGTCTTCCACAGGGGGCCCATGACCCCTAGGGGGTCCTCAAAGTTACTATACAGGGGCCCACCAAATCATTGTGGGATAGGAACTTTTTTATTTTTTTTACATTAAACCACTTGAACCATAGCATCCCTTTTCCAAGGAGAACTTTAGCCAACAATAGCTGATCTACAAGGTTGTAGTTTGAGCTTGTAGATCAGCCATTTTCAAAGTAAGGTAGCACATATTGCTGCTAAATAAAGATCAGCCAAGATTAGCCAGGCTGCTGCTGTCTTTCTCTTTTCTCTTTGTCTTTCTGTTGTCGCCGTCGGTCAGGTGACTGGGAGGGCTACTTGTCATCCTTAGAGGAACTCATCAAGTATTTCTTTGCTCGTGATCTCCTTAAATATGCTCGACTGATGCCAGTCTATCTTGCCCAAATGAACGCTCTTGAACAGGATGACCCAGAAACATGGAACGCACTGAAGTCCGTTGAATTTGTGGTGGAAAAGTCAGAGATACCGTTCACTCATCTCTTCACAGATCAAGCCCTTGAGCAGGAAATCAAGAAGCTAAAGGGACATGGTGGGATGGTTGGACTCAGTAGAGATGAAGCAGCTCTGGACCGACTAGTCACTACTCACTACCACACCTCATCTTTCTGGTCTAGTGAATCAGTACCTCAACAGCTTCCCAAAAGCTTCCAGGTCTTCAAGGAAAGAACATTATCAGCTCTCAGGAGAGATTGCATTGAGGTCAAGAGAAAATGTTCTCAAGCAATATGTAAATTGATTGAGTTGCACTGTGGAGGCAATCTGTTCAAAGAGAACACACCATTGAAGAGTCTGGTTTCATCAGCGCTTGTGTCAGATGGGGCAAAAAATGACATTCTTCCTGGGCCTACACAATTTTCCTGGGCCTACACAATTTATCTGGTGCTGACTGGGTAGGAAAATTTGTTGGAATCTCCAAGAAGACATGGGTCAATGTCTACTTGAGGCTTGATGATGATGATCCTGCCATTAACTGCTTCAAGGACCTTGGAATGGGTTCCATTCCTCCTGAGCTTGTTAACGGCAAGCTTCCATCACCATTGGAGTCATTGGAGCATTTTGCATGCCATGTTTACAGTCCAAAAGGTCCAACAACCTTGCCATTACTAGATGGGAACTATTTCGGGCAAAGAACTTGGAGGGTGAGATGCTACCTCCAACTCGTGCTGCACTGCTACCACATATCCTCTGTGCCAACTACATCACAATGCGGGATAAGTCATTCATACCTGACAAATTGCCCTGAGCTTCCACCAATCGAACAAAATGGATGGAATTCAGCTAGTGGAGGGTATGTTCCAGTCAGGTGTCTTGCCCTCCCTGCTCCAAAGGCAGTACTTGAGCTCATCACATGTGGTTGCAAAGCAGGTTGCAAGGGACGGTGCAGCTGCTCAAACAATAACCTGCCTTGCACTCCTCTCTGCAAATGCTATGGTGTGTCAACACTATCAGGGAGGACATTCAAGATGATGATGACGAAGATGAATTGATCCTGCAAATAATGTATTGTAGGCATAATTGACAATGGGCTCTTTAAGAGGATGTTGTGTTGTGTTGTTAGTGTGAGTGCAGTGTGTGAAATAAATTAACACGTTCTGCATGCCCAAAGTGAGAAGTTGCAATACCTTTATTCCCTACAGTAACATCTGTCAACAATAATGGTAGAATACTAATAAACTATCAAAGTACTTTCAAAGGTACATAAACGCAAGATATTCTAATAATATTCGAAATACTTGCAAATCACATATGGGTGCTGTGGAAGACCCATGGTATTAACTACTACTCTTTTTTGTAAACTTTTAATGCTTAAATTATTATCTAATTTGACATTGTTCTGGAACAGGAGCAGAGCGAGGAATGTAATGAGTACTGAGATGAGTCCGGGGGGCCCCGGGTGAAGAAAGACCCCAACCAAAAGTCAGAAAAGTTTATTCTGGCTACTTTCAAAGTGTAAGAAATCAACTCAGAATATTTAAAAACCTATAAAACAACCCTAATATTATGAAAATCGGACATTAATTGTCTGGCGTACTATTATGGGGGGTCCCAAAATATATGACCCCCCAAATAAGGGGTGGGGGTCGGGAAAATTTGAACCCCATCATTTTCTGACAGTTTGGTCCCTATGAAAGCCAAAAAAGCAAAAAAATCACTTTTAGCAAAAAAATCCTACGGAAATACACCTCGTACCACACTATTATGTTCCTGATTGGTGTAGCAAGAACATTTGGTGATGGTTACATTATTTTGGCAACAGTAGCGTCGCTCAAAATCCTGAGGCCCCCCTGCAAGGATCCGGGTGGGGCCCTTTCACCACAGTGTAGCCTATAACATCATGGAAGACTTACCATCTTCTCTGCAATTTGGAAAATAGCCCATTCAGCATTGCTCTGCCGTAAATCCAGATGTAAACATTGAAGCACATGGACCTCCCACTCCCACAGACGCGAAACACTGGACAGCGATGATGTCACTCCCCGGGCAGTGTAAAATGGGTGGCCAACAAAGATCTATTGCAGAGTTAGGATATAGCCCCCGCCTGCTGGGGATGGCATCCTCAGGGCCATTTGCTGGACAGATACAGCATGTGGACAGATTTGCATAGTTTTGCTTCACTTCACTACCCAAGGACACTTCAGAATGGATGGACTGGCCACAGTATGGTGGTTGCTAGATGCTAGCCCAAATAATTAATCAAAATTCAAAGAACTGCGTAACGTGTGTGACAAATCGTACGACTTTGACTTGATTAGTGAGGACCTATTATATGAAGATAGGTTGAAATGTGGTGAAGTGGTCCTTTAACTCTCGATCACTTTTCCAACTCTCATTCCTCTCGCCTTCCCTTGTATACTACTCTCTCTCTCTCTCTCTCTCTCTCTCTCTCTCTCTCTCTCTTTTCCCCTCCCTTTCCCTCTTTCTCCCTCTCTCTCTGTTTAATTGCCTCGGGTGTTGCATCCATTAAAGGTGCTTTGTGGATGATTTAACGTTTAATGTTTAATCTGACTGGATATTTGACAGTACTAGAGCCAGACAATGTACTAGAGAGGACAATGGTATGACAACAGAGACAGCCTTATTATTCATTGTACATACACACATAGCTGTGAGAGCAGTGCCTCAACACAAAGTAAACACCAATTATTCTTTCATTCTCACTTTAAGGGGTACTTAAACTGTAACAAGCCTGTGTTTTCTGGGCCGTTAAAAGTTTGTTGAATGACTTGAAAGAGAAGCATTTAACTTCATAAAAAATAATAAGTTAAGTTGACGTCATGCATGTAGTGGCATGAGCTGTTATTGGTCTATTTTAGTGATATGTATTTGTACATTATCTGTCAAAGTAAATTTAAAATCTGAACACGCTTTTCAGAAAAACGGTGCAGGGACCTTTACCGTCTTACTTTTAGTGCAAATGTGTGTGTAAACTGAAGTATACTTACTTACTTACTTACTTATTACTTCTTTTTTTTTTTGGGGGGGGGGGGGCTGGGGATAGCGAGACATACAGGGAAATCGATAAATACATTCACACAATTACAACATACTAGACAACTACAATAGCAACAACAACATGGGCACTCAAATGGAACCTTTTACAACTCAACCAATCTGGGAAGCCATTGGTAAAAAAAGGGGGGTGGGGGCTGGGGGGGCATGCACCTTTGCTTTTGCCTTTGCGGGCAACACCTCCTTTTTGGTGTAGAAACAGGATTCTCAGTTAGGCCCCTGGCTCCTTTCTGAATTATTACATAATTGCTTAATCATCAAGTTAATTCATTCATAACTGTGACAGCTCTAGTGCTTGAGAGATTACAACTCGACTAATACCTGATCGTTGCTGCCCCTCACCCACACACTGCCAAGGTGAGGTGCTGCATGGGTTTCACCTATTGACAGCAAATCTAAAAGTAATTTAACCACGTTAATCCAGGCATGTTGGGAAACCTTTCTAAATGTTCCAAAATGTTTACACGAAGGTGGCAACCTAGCTAGCTATCTTGTATGGGAGTGTCATCAGAAAATGTCATCTGTATCGGCTCGCTGAAGCTGGGCAAAAAAGCAACAGTTCTAATCTTTTCAGATGTAGGCATCCTTCAGTCACTTCAGATAATTGCATTTGACTAGTTTCTAGACTGTGTTCCCTGATGTGTTAATGCTGTGCTATGTCAAATCTCAAATCTCTCAACTCTGTAATAAGACATTTGACAAAGTTGTAAATGTGAGGGAAGGAACAGCATCGAGACTGAGCTGACCTGAGCTCCTCCACGACCAGGGTTCTCATCCAAACTCCTTTGTCGTAATAAAACGTCCTGGTTTTACCTCTTCCTTTTCTCTATAACATTATGAGAGACACAGTTAGGCTTGATTTATACTTAGTTGCACGTGTGCAGGTTAAGTGCACATGCAGACCATAGCAATGTATAGATCATACTATTTATGTCACGTGTCACCCATGCACAGCAGCTAAGTATAAAATCATTCTTTAGAATGACTCAGTGGTAAGTTTAGATATGGGAGTTCAGGGCTTATTATTATTATTATTATTATTATTATTATTATTATTATTATTATTATTAGTAGTAGTTGTATTATTATTATTATTATTATTATTAGTAGTAGTAGTAGTAGTAGTAGTAGTAGTAGAAGTGGTAGTATTATTTTGCGAGCGAACAGATATTAAAGACACAGAAAATCAATGACATGCAATGACAAGGAGGCGTCAAGCGATGCTAAAGAATGTGTCAGATTGGTGGTGGTGTGACACAACTAGTATCCTGCACTCACTGTAATGTTAAAGCCAGTTACGTAAATATACCCTGTCAGAACGTTTGTCACACGTGCTCCAAACACGTCTCATTGTGACTCCTTTTGGGACCACAGTTGACCTTTTTGTATTTGGGGCGAGGGTCCATTGAATCTCAGTGCATTCTTCTGTTCATGCTTGGTACCACTCTCTTGTCTCAAACAAATATAACGTAGTGTGTTGGAGAGATATTTCAAGGATAGTCTAGTCATAACTGCAATAATCATAACCAGTAAGACGTCCTGAGGGCGAGAAGCAAGGTCACATGGCGTGACTGGCGGACTGACTGACAGGAGATGCAGGTTTTCATAGTAAACTGGCAATAATAATATATCACCATTACAATATCCACAGCACGCACAGCAACGTATATCATATCATCATCATCATCATCATCATCACCATACTATAATTCAGCCAATGTCTGTCTGTGTGTGTGTCTGTCTGTGTGTGTCAGAAACACTGTCATAGCTCCACACTGCCTGCACCAATCACTCCCACTTTTCACACAGGCATTGACCATAATAATATGGAGGTCTTAACGAAGCCCTTTTGTCGATTTGACACATTAATGATTAATAATTAATTTATTAGTGAATTAAAAATGCGAAAACGCACCCAGGGCGCAGTACCCCCAGCGGCCACAGGGCGGCAAAACTCCTCTCCCCGGAAATCACGTGTCACCAGTGTCACAAGTGAATTGCATTTTGGGACGGACACTGATTAATACTGGGACACAGTTTTCCACGCAACATCTGTTTCGACACCACACTGTCCGCTCCCTCCTCTACCACCTCCTTCGCCGTGCCGTACACATGAGCTACATGCACGCAGCTATACTTTCGCAACGCACGTGTGTGTGTGTACTTTCGCCACGCGTGTGTGTGTGTGTGTGTGTGTGTGTGTGTGTGTGTGCGTGTCTCGCTACTTTCGCAACGCACGTGTGTGTGTGTGTGTGTCTCGCTACTTTTGCAACGCACGTGTGTGTGTGTTTGTGTACTTTCGCCACGCGTGTGTGTCTCGCTACTTTGTGTGTGCGTGTGCGTGTGTGTGTGTGTGTGTGTGTGTGTGTGTGTGTGTGTGTGTGTGTGTGGATAAATCATAGTTTAGGGGTCCTGCATGGGGGAGTTCCCCCATATCCCCAGCTAAATGATAGTTTAGAACCAAATGGAACCACACCAAATGAACCCATTTACACTCTCAGAGTTCAATTAACATTTATACAAATACTTACGTTCGGTTATAGTACTGTTTTTATTCATTAAAAAAACACTATATATATTATACAAGTTAAAATGACTGGTAATTAATATTTCTGGGGGGCAATATCTCACAACGGGTAAGGACTAGTCAATATAATTTTAACAAAACTATTAAACACACAAATGTGAATGTACTGTCAATAGCTCCCAGGCGTATGCTCTCAAACGCGTGTCACCTCTTGAATCAGTCAGTCAGTTCTCCAATGAACTGTTATACATTTGCATTGAAAAAGAAAATAATGAAATAACAGAAAACAAGTGAAAACACCCCAGGCTTTGGCAGATGCTGTTTGACCCATTTGTGTAGAACTACTGTATAGGAGTGATGTACGATGCTATGTTTTATTTTTAGGCCAAAGAAAATATTCCTGAGACCTACTGTATGTAGCTGTCATTGGCTCCTTTGTAAACCTTGGGCAGTATTGTATAAACATTGACAGCATGCTTTAATAGAGCAATACTGGATTAGTCTCCCCACGCACATTAAGGCCTGGCCCATCGTTGACATTTTTACCCATGATGCCCCGCTGGACAACCTTGCCGGAGGCATACTTTTATTTTATTTTCGGTTTGTCTGTCCATACTGTACGTCCGCCCACGCATCTCAACCTTGTGAACGCAATATCTCAGGAATGCCTTGAGGGAATTTTGTGACATTTGGCATAGACGTCCACTTGGAATCAATGGTGAAATGATTAGAAGTTGTGGCCACGGTCAAGGTCACTGTGACACATTCATTAGATGCCTTCAAAGACTTCATTCATTACATGTCATACACATTACTAGGCTACATGAGTAATGTGTATTACTCAAGGTTACACATGAGTAATGTGTAATGGCTACATGCCCAGGTTACAATAGTTTTGGGGTTTTCATTATAGTTTGGTTTTATTTTTATTTTTTATTTTTGTGACAACGCTTAGTTTTAGTTAATTGTTTTCAGGTGCAGGATTGAAAAGGTCCAGAGTAAGTATTGTGTAATAAAAACGGATTAACAAACTAATTTTGTCTATCGGTTAGTTTTGTAAACACACAATGTTTTTATTTAGTTCAATTAATTAAAAATATATAAATGTGCCAAATAGATACAATAACCATGGTCTGGGCAAAATAGATACAATAACCTTTGTCTGGGCAAATGTAAACGGCAACCGTGGTTGGCAACCTTTATGTGGTAATTCATTCTGATCACAATCTTTGTTCATCATTAATTGAACAGCACTGGTTAAATTCCTGTGCTATTAAGGTGATTTGACTATAAATAAAATGCTGACGCATTTGGTCAGAGTAACATGCCTACGTGTGTGTGTGTGTGTGTGTGTGTGTGTGTTTGTGTGTTCACAGTTCACACACACACACACACACACACACACACACACACACACACACACACACACACACACACACACACACACACACACACACACACACACACACACACAGCCATAAAGTGCACTAATGTAACTCATAGAGGTTATTGGGTTGTTTTTAGAAAGAAAACAACAAGAAGAAGATTGATAGAAAGATGAAGTGACTCGAGTAATGAAGATCAGGCAAGGTGAGCTAGTGACCAACACTACCTATACGGTAAAGACACACTTTGCAAATGATTCACTGATTGATCAATTTGATTGAACGCTGCACACTCCATATTAGCATACTGTAGCTCGAGATGCAAACCAAGCTTGTGATGCAGTGGAAATGTAAGGCGAGTAATTAATAACAGTCACATTTTGTGAGAAATGCGGCAGGACATCTCTGACCTGTCTGTCCAACCGGAGACACATTTCCCGGAGAGATCATGAGGGTGCTACTGTTCATGCCGATTAGACTGACGTGAACATGTGCACATCACACCAGTCAGCGGGACCTAACTACTCGCCTTAGGACCTGTTACCATGCCAGCGACATCCTGGCCAGCTGTAGGCATTTTTGGACCTACAACTTGTGCCGTGTGCACCGCGAGAAATGCATAACCAATTACAGCTCATGGTGTTACATATGTGTTATACATATTTCACAGCTAAATCTCGTAAATGTCAACCACGGCACAGAATTAATGCTTAGAGCACCATTTGTACGTGCGCTGTCGCGAGTCGTCCCTCATGAATGCTTAGTGTTTTGTAGTGCTTTGCTATAGCACTTCATCCGTGATGATTTGAGGCTAACGAGATGGTGTCGTAATTGGGAGGTCTATTTGGGATATGGATGCTATCACAATCTAAACCCCACCGACGAGGGATTTTCATCTCTCTCGTTTTTTATTACAGCAGGTGGCGATAGGCTCCGACAGAGGTTATTAACCTCCTTTCAATGCACTTAGTGGAAAAATGATATCAGCCTTTTTATGATGTTATTGTGCATGGGTCCACCTATGCTTTCTATGGCATAGGCAGCTCCCGGCAGGATCCGCCGGGAGAATCTAGACGCAGCTGCGCGACTTGAGACTAATTAATTAGAGCGACAGAGAGAGAGGAGTTGTGTGTGTGTACGGGTGTGCGTTTAACAAAGGTGCAGACGATCAGAAATCAGCAGAGAGTGATCAACGTTTGCACTTGAGTAGATCTGGTATTTTCACTAGTTTGGGTCCCGGGCAAACAACTAATCTCTCTTTTGGGCCTGAAACATTTTGGAACCACTGTATTAGATGATGAGAAATCCTCACACCCTGAGGATATTTTTTTTGTATTGATTGATTGAAGTATTTATTAAAATAATGTACTGCTTCTGACGGAAGGTTCCGCCAGTTGGAATCCAACCGGCAACTGCTTCTGGCGTAACGTTCCGTCTGATAAGCTTTATTATTGATATCAAACCGGATCACTTTCTTTATTTTTTTTGGCTTGGCTTGGCCTTTCCTTCTTTAGCGATCCTAGACCGGATTGCGCAACCATGCTGCCGTTCACCTCCCTTTATACAGATTAAAAATCAATCTATGGAGCTCTCCATGGTTTGGATAAAACGTGCGATGTTCGGAGGTCTTTGTTGATTATCCGGTGGTCTAGATGGGTACTTTGGCGCTTTCTAGAGCAAGGATGGCTTCATTTTAGCTCGCTAGCATTTAGATTTTCTGCTATTTATTTAGATGCTAAATAAATAGCAGAAAATCAAAAACAGGAACTCATCATAAAAGGTACTAGAGGATAGGTCATAGGGTCACTTACATATTTAGGGTTCATCTTCCAGGGATCATGAATGCACTCAGCAAAGTTCATGACAATCTGCCCGGTAGATAACGTGTGCGCCTGAGCGGCCATGCGCTCATGGACTCAAACCACTTAAACCCCTTGACCAGACAGCCCCCCACGGCTCTATAGTAACAGCTCTGATAGTATTTCCCTGTCCATCAAATTTCTTTGGCGAAATATTGTCTACAGCTCACAACGTGTCACATGATTGTGAATCCATTTCGGGGGAACTATCTGAGGTCTATATGTGAATCATGACGATCAAGAATTTGGAAGTTCCATTCTTCGTGTGTCTCTGTTTTCAATACAAAAAACACAATAAAAGGAATGGTTTCTATTGAAAGTCACCACAGTGTTATTTGTTGTGCTCATCCATCCACATTACTTCAGCACAGCCAAATCATTTTTCTCCCCTAAAATAGTGCTCACTCCCACTTATAGTCTTTCTTGGCGCTAATGTGGAATGATGATGACTATACCAAACTCTCCTCTCTCATACTGTATGCGCCTGTGCATGTAATCTGACCCCCTTTTTTGGGATATGTGGCAGACAGGCCCAGGGACCTTGCTTAATCTGGCCTATGGTTGTGTAGAGGGCTGCATGGCTGTAATCAGAGGAGACCGCAGGGGCTGTTGAGTGGAATTGCTGTGTTGTGTCGGCAACTATCTCTGTGAAACACGCCGGCACTGAGCGCCTTTTCAAAACCCACAGAGGGGACGTGGACAGAGACACAGACGTGCTGGAAGCAACTGTATGGAGGGGTGTGTGTGTGTGTGTGTGTGTGTGTGTGTGTGTGTGTGTGTGTGTGTGTGTGTGTGTGTGTGTGTGTGTGTGTGCGTGTGCGTGCACGCGCACCATGGATTCCCAGAGCGAGCGGCACAATTTCTGCTGTATAGATGTCTCATGTCTCAATAGAAGAGCAAGGCCACCACCTCCAACCACTGCAGCTGTGTTATATTCTATTGACATACTAAATACGGTCTGGTTTTATTCGTTTTATTCACTAAGAAAAGGATAGATTGCAGCTGTGTGTGTGTGTGTGTGTGTGTGTGTGTGTGTGTGTGTGAGTGTGTGTGTGTGTGTGTGTGTGTGTGTGTGTGTGTGTGTGTGTGTGTGTGTGTGTGTGTGTGTGTGTGTGTGTGTGTGTGTGTGTGTGTGTGTGTGTGTGTGTGTGTGCGTGTGCGTGGACTGTGCACACACAACATGCATGTATGCTAGACAGTACAGTATTATGTTGTCAGAGTGTGATTTTCCACATATGTATTGTGGGAGGCCTTGGTCACCAACCAAATGCATGAGCCATCATTCAGTTGAGGCAGAGACGGTTCAGAAACGAGATGACGCACCACATGCACGCCTACGGTATGTCACGGTGGGTTTACAAATACGAATGCATATCTTGTGAACATCTGCCTGCTCCATGTGTCTCTGTCTTTGTGTGTGTGTATGACTCCGTATGCTTTGTGCCCACTTAGGAGACGGAACTAAATGTCTGTTTGTTGTCATTTCATACCATTGGCACAGCTTAGTAACACATTGCCTTTTGTTTAAGAGCATCTTTGGTTGAGGTTGAGAATTGGGCATGCTTAAGTATACAGCTCAGAGAGAGAGAGAGAGAACGACAAGACTGCAGTGGTGGAAAGTAAATATGTACATTTACTTAAAGGACCAATTCACCACTTTTCAACCCATCTTCATATAATAGGTCCTCACTAATACAAATGAAACAATGGTGCAATTTATTTCTACTCGGTCTGTGTCTCATAGGAGGGCTGTGGGCAGTTCAGAAACCGTCTTCCAGTGACATCATCGATGGGGAATACAAACTAATAGAAACGGCAGGCTTTCTAGTCCTGAAAAGTTGCAATGCGAAAATGGAAGCCATCGTTCTCACGATAATGAAAATCTAAACATTTTTGTAAAATAATCTTGTTTAAAAAAAAATCTGTCTAATGATGATGTCACTGGAAGACGGTTTCTAAACTGCCCATAGCCCTCCTATGAGACACAGACTGATTAGAAAAAAATCATGCCATTTTTTCATGATTATTAGTGAGGACCATAGACTGTAAAAAATATGGACAAAGCGTTCGCCGGGTCTAACATGAACGTAAAATGAAGCCTGTAATAATATGGTAATTCCTGATGTAAGTCGCCATCTTTCTAGATCCGTTTTGGACCAGCTGGCCATTGGCTGGCTCCGTTTTGGACCAGCTGGCCATTGGCTGCCCAGACAACGAGGCGGGACTTCCCCCCTTCTTCTCCGTTGGTTTTTATTTTGACTCGAGTGGGAGGGGAATCCCGATCATAGACTGTAACGGTAGCCACGCCCCTCAGAACATATGCGATGTTTTTTTTTCTTTATGGTAATTTTTTTAATTAATGGGACCATAATTTTCCAAAAAGAATATTATGACATTAGAAATGAGACTTTAAACTAGTGACTGGAAGAAGAAAGTATTCATGACCATGTTTATTAAGGTAATACAGTCTAGGTAAAGTTGGGCCAAAATACATGGGCCTCTATGGAGCTATGGGGCTTTTTGGGTCCAGTCCAGCGCCACAACAGGCCATTATATGAACTACCGATTTCAAATGAGGCTTCACGAAATATCTGGCTGACTGCCCCCCTGGTGAGGACCTATTATATGAAGATAGGTTGAAAAGTGGTCCTTTAAGTACTGTACTTAAGTACAGTATAATCTTGAGGTATTTGACTATGTCACATTTTCTGTACTTTTACTTCTACTCCACTACATTTCGAGTCGAATATTGTACTTTTACTCCACCACATTACTTTGTAGACTTTGATTATTACAAAACATACATTCATTACTTCAACCATTTTGGCCATTTGAAAATAGTCGATTTACAAGCTTGCGATGCGACGCATTGTGAGCTTGTAGATCGGCTATTTTCAAAAGATTTGTGAACATTTGAAATCTTGTGAAACAGCACATTCTGCATAATACGTACTTTTACTTTTGGTACTTTAAGTACATTTCGAAGCCAATACTTTTGTACTGTAATGAGAGACCGGGAACATACATTAGTGTCCAACTCTGTGCCAGCTATTCTGGATCTATTTTTGGTATTATGATTGAACAAAAATAATGTCGGAACACTGTTCTTGGAGCTCTCCAATTGGGATGAATTAAAATGGCTGGGGCTTTTGGATATGCGCGATTCAATTAAGGGAAGTCACTCAAATCATAATTTAATTGACAGCCGAGTCATTAATTAAAACCTGATCTGGGTGTGAACTCCTTTCCTGCCACTTTAATACTGTTTGCTCTTTGCTGGTCTATCCGCTTCCTGCCCCATTCATCTTATTTCCTCTCCTCTCCACACAGTTCCTCTACTGTCATACCCTCCCCACTCCTCTCCTCACTTCACTCTTATTATGTCATTGTCCCTCTGATGGCGTGTGTGTGTGCATGCGTGTGTGCGTGCGTGCGTGCCTGTGTGCGTGCGTCAGGGGCGATCTCTCTGGAGCCCTATAATGAATAATGTAAGGACGAGGAGCTCTGGGCAGAATGTAATAGCATGTCACTGAGATTGCGCTGTGATTGGCTTGGGGAAGGAAGGGCAGTGCCGAATAGTTAAGAGGGCATGCAGCTATACTGTAGCTCCTGCAAGGGATGAAGCTGTGCATGATAATTTTGTTTGGAAAGGTGCATCTCTGCATGGAAAACCATACGGAGACACTCACGCACACACACACACACACACACACACACACACACACACACACACACACACACACAAAGACACATGGAGCAGGCAGATGTATGCATGCATTCGTAATTTCAAATTATGTAAAGCCACTGTGACATATTGTAGGTAGGCGTGCATGAGGTCGAATGTGTGCTTACAGTTCTATGCATTTATGCGGTGTTGCACTCAGCCCCATTGAAACAATGTCCGCAGCAGCGGAGAGGATATTATTGCACTTCTGCACATAGTGGCATACACTTGTGAAATGTGAGGAAAGGTTGCCTATGCAAGTGCACAGACATGCACACATACTGTAAATCCATGCATCCGGCGGTGGTATACGGACATGTAGAGATAATTACATTGTGCAAGCACTGTATGTAATGTAATGTAAGCACAGAAAAGAACAATTAAACAGGATGGACATAAACACAAAATGACAAACGTGCATGCATGTGTGCGCAAACTGCGCACGCACACACACACACACACACAAACTGTGATGGCACTATTTTAGCCTATTCGTTATATAATAATACATAATTACCACCCTGTAGTCCACTTTCATCTCATTAAGTGTCAGAGACAGACATACAGAATAGAAGGATAATGAGAGAGAGAGAGCAAGAGAGAGATAGAGAAAGACAGACAGAGAGAAAGCGAGAGATTGTAAAACAGGAAAGTGAGAAGTCAAGAGGAGGAAAGGGAAGGGAGACCAGGAAGAGCACAGGGAATAAGAGAATACAAATGTGAGAACATGAGAGAGTAGCTGGAGGGAGAAAGGAAGGGAAGCAGATCTTGTTTGTCTGACAGATGAGAGAGTTGCGTTTTGTTTGTGCTGGACTAAACTCAACTAGATAACAGATGATAAACTACACATACAGTAGTACACTGATTATAATGATACACGACTGCACGACCAACCGGACGACCGACAGACAGACAGACAGACAGACAGACAGACAGACAGACAAGAGTGCACACAGCCAAACGCATGTGAGCAACAGACAGACAGACAGGCACGTACACACACAGACAAATGCAGGAACCAGTCCAGTGAGCCAGAAGGTGTATTACTATGCAGAGAGTGGCCTGTTGATTTCCGCTTCATTTAACCATCACTCTCTGTCTGCAGTGTGGAATAAATAGCCTGTGTGTGTGTGTGTGTGTGTGTGTGTGTGTGTGTGTGTGTGTGTGTGTGTGTGTGTGTGAGTGTGAGTGTGAGTGTGAGTGTGAGTGTGAGTGTGAGTGTGAGTGTGAGTGTGTGTGTGTGTGTGTAAGACAGCGTGAGAAAAGACACGCACAAGAATGTAAGATGCAGAGGCACATGAAATCAGCGATTTACTGCAACACTCCCACCGTGATGATTAGAAACACACACACACACACACACACACACACACACACACACACACACACACACACACACACACACTCGTATAGATAAACCCATGTGGATAAGTTGGGAGGTGTTGTTAAATGAAGCTGAAAGCTCTGTCTGCAGCAATTCACTGTGACTCATCTTACCAGTGGTGGTCACATGTTAACATCATCTCATTTCACTGAACAAAGATAATATGGAACTACAGGGTTCAGCTCAATAAACATAGTATCTGACTGACGTCACACCATGGGATGGGATGTCTGTCTCTCCTAATGACTGTCTGTCTATTCCTCATTAAAGTAGCTACATATGTAAAATAACCAAGTTGGCTTTGGTTTGGCAGGGCTCCCCAAACTGGTCAGACACACCAACAGCGCGAGCGAGTTGGCAAGCAGTGTTACTGAGTGTAGGCTGCACTACAGCCAGCAGCACTGCAGGACGTGGAACAGATGGATACATTTATACCTGGATATCGCAGCGCGCTGCGGGGAACTTGTGACAGAGGTATGGAGGTTTTCAGAGGTGATTGTACCTCCTGGAAGTTGTCTCGTGTCTCTTCCAAACTACCGCTGCTTTCCGTGTTTGCTAGTGCTTGCAAACACAGCAGCAAGATTTGTGAGTTGCTGTGATAGGAGAAGGATATAAAATGGAACACAACCACCCTAAAGACTAATCATTGTGTATATTCCTGCACTATACCTGCATTGAGTGACCTTGGTACATATAATTTGATCTATTGAAGATTCTGACCTTCAAATGTACATCATTTTTGTTTTGATTGTATTGCTGTATTGTTGTATTGTTCTTTCTGCTTTGGCAATGTAAACGTATGTTTTCTCATGCCAATAAAGCCCTTTGAATTGAATTGAATTTCTTGCAGAATGTAGTTGAAACTGGGCTGAATGAATGAGGAACTACCTCTGAGTAATTACAACATCTCAGAGTCACCGAACAGTCGAATTTAGGTGTATGGGTCCCACCCATTTGAACCTCTGAAAGACGTCATATTGTAGTCTGGGCTGAGCCAATCGGCTGTCCTAGTATAGAGCGTTGCAGTCCCTCCCCTTTCATGACGACGACAGGCCAAGGAAATAATTCCCCATTTTTCCCATAGACATTTCAAAAAGTATTTATTTAAAGTCGTCATGAAAGGGGGCGGGACTGCGACGGTTGGGGAGGATCCGCGAAGAAAATGAAACGGCATCCAGCCGCATAAACAACCATCCAGCCATGTACTTTTTGAGCTGTTGTTCTGTACAAGTGGTAACACTACCTTTTTAGAGGTCAATACTAATTTTCTTATGTTGAAGAGTACTTTTTTAAGACTATTAATGGTAGCACATAGAGAGCAGTGGCTGTCATGGAATTCACCATATTGTATTATATAATACAGTAATATATGCTCATTTAAAGTGATACAGCAGGCATTTTCAAATGTGTATGTAGATTCCCTAATCCCTATGGTGTAAGGAACTTTAATAAAGCTTGTAAGATTTGGAGCTTACTTGCAGACCCTATCTTTTTTCTTCTACTTTTGGCCCCGGCCCGGCACCTGGCGTTTGGTTAGTGGATGTAGTTTTCTGTGGATTCCCTGACCATTATCAAAAGTATGGGCCCTGAGACTGTAAGACGTTTAGGCTTAAATGGATAGAAATGTGTCATCATTGTACATGAGAAATAGATTCACAGTGGTGAAATGGAAACTTGTTTTATTAAAATGTTCACAATAAGAGTGAACTGAATTATAATGAAATTAATCTACTCCCTCCCGGAAGCCCCTCTAGTCCTAGCGCATCATGAACGCCAACACGGCCGTGTTAGCCTCTGTGCTGGTTGCCATATGTGCTGTGTAGGGGCCTGTCAATTTGATTTGGTCCACAGATCACTGTGTCTAAGAAAGGCGCCAGATGTGGACTGCTGGCTAATTAATAGAGAATAGACGGGGTGATACACAGTGAGGAGCTTTGGAGATAAACTAGGATGAATTAGAGAGAGGGACAGAGGAATACAAAGGGAGACAGAGAGAGAAGGAAGAACGGATAGAGCTATAGAGGGTGTTGGCATGATGAGAAGCATAGGCGTCACGTGATAGATACACCAATAGTCCACTCCTCACGCATATATTTAAATGGACCAGCACGCAGCCACGCACACGCATATACTTTATATTGAACAATTAAACAAGATGCACATAAATACAAAATTCCATAACTGACGCACGCGCACACACACACACACACACACACACACACACACACACACACACACACACACACACACACACACACACACACACACACACAGAGAGTCTAATTAAGTTTAGTCGTGTTGAGGAGCTCTGGTCGCCATGATATTTAGAAAAGCTTATATTGATAATCCGTTGGCCTGTAGATTTATTTTGCCCATTTAAGCTTCTCTCTTTCTCTGTCACTGTCTGTCTGTCTGTCTGTCTGTCTGTCTGTCTGTCTGTCTGTCTGTCTGTCTGTCTGTCTGTCTGTCTGTCTGTCTGTCTGTCTGTCTGTCTGTCTGTCTGTCTGTCTGTCTGTCTGTCTGTCTGTCTGTCTGTCTGTCTGTCTGTCTGTCACATGTAATATGTGTCAAGCTTGGGCTGATAGATACACTGCTGTATAGTGTTGCCACCCCAATCAGCGTCTAACTCGCTCCTTTTAATCTGACACGCGAGTGAAAACCATAACCATGATAAGACCTGACGGCTGACCTAAATATTCTCAGCCTAATGCACTGTGGAAGCCATAGGCCACCTGCAGTGGTAAGGCGGCTCTTCTCTCCAATACTCACAAAATCCTGAGTCTTACAACTGCAGTGCAGACCATGACTTTTTTTCATGAATAAAATTATCGCTTGCTTGAGAGCACACACACACACACACACACACACACACACACACACACACACACACACACACACAAACACACTGTGACTTGACTGTAAAATAAACGTTGTATTTGTTTGCTTTTGCTCCCAACACCAACCAACCCTGCTTTCCCCTGGGTTGTTATTTTATTGAATCTCCCTTCTTCCATTGAGAAATGTAACGTATGGTGTTGGGAGGACATAACTGGCTGACAAGTGCAGCCAGTTGTGCTCCAGTCATCCAGGAGTGTACTGACAAGCCCATAAGTGAAGTATCTCCCTATAGGCCAAGCCGGCATTCCATCTTGGAAGAGTGTTAGAAATGTGATATCTCGTGTGGGAGACACATCAGGTTCAAATCCTGCATAGGACAACATTTTATGGATAGTAGCTTGTAAACTCTGAGAGTGTACGTATATGGAACCATTTGTAGAGTTAAATTGAAACCGAGGACTTTGTGTAGACAGACACCTGGTCCTCAGGTGGTCAATAACTGCT